>NC_039268.1:16908061-17140561 GCF_003368295.1 Carassius auratus
TGTAATGTCAATGTGTTGGGTGGTACCTTTCAGTACTTGGTCCAGCAGGTTGGCACGGGTGGCGGTGTCATGCTGGTCGTAGGTCAGCATAGCTGAGCGCACAGGAAGTGTTGACGAGCCATCTGTTACCCACAATCTCTGCTTGCGTTTCTGTGACTGTGTACGAGGCTTGGCTTCGGCAGGCAGCGCGTATCGCTGACCCAGGGTTGCAGCTCGCAGATTCCTTCAGAGTTGTGTCTGAGGAAGGGTTTGCTAAGCAGAGATAATGAATGTCTTTGGTTAAAGTACACATGTGCATGTTTGGGGCCAGGTACAGCTGTGTGTTGCTGTCGTGGTAGGCCACCACATTTGGAATGTGTGTTTTGGTGTGGGGTGTTGCTCTTCCACATTCCTGACACTGACAATGTCTTTAGGTCTGTAGACTTGGTTTGACTCGCTTGATGAGTTGGTTCAGGAGCACGTTCACTTCTCCCTGTTTGGGGTTTGCGTTGCCGTAGGAAGGCGCTATCCAGAGAGTTGGCCAGGTGCATTCGTAGCAGGTCAGCTGGCATGGTGATGGCGTAAGACAGCCACAGTTAACACAAGGCTTAAAGATTATCATGTACGGTGGGGGTTTACTCGTGGTTAGGCTGTCATTGGAGGAGCTAACCTCCCACAGCATGGCTGTTGTTAATGCTGTAAACAGCTGAGTCTGGGTAAAGTTCTTCTGGAAGACAGTAAACAGTGGTTTCAAGGAGTTTACAGTCTGGTTCGCTGCATTGACACTGGACATAACAATGTTAACATTCTGGCGGCAGCAGCGGCTCTAAGCAAAGCTCCCGGGAACTGTTTGGAGCGGTGGTGGTGTCCACCTAACTCCATTTGTGTAACCGTCACTTTCTCATGTTGGCTGAACAGGTGTTTGACATCGGCCTCAGTGTGAGTGAGGGAGTCCTCTCTCCATCGGAACCTTGTACAGCTGTATTCGGTTACAGTGCTGGGGTAGTGTGCCCTGTCATCGGTAGTCAGGAGTCTCAGCGGTTTTCTCGGGTGGCAGCTGTCCTCTCTTTGGCTGACAGCACAGCACGGCAAACCACAGCAGGCATCCTGGTACAGATAATAGGGAGAGAGAGAGAGAGAAAAGGGGGAGAAAGAAACAAACAAGGCCTGTCTTTGGTTGGACAGGACAGTCTCTTTGCTTCGTGGGCGGCGACTGGGTTTAGCTCGCCTCGCCCATGTTTTGCCACATCTTGCTGCTGGCATGACGCTTGCCTCAGTGTTGTGTCAGTGGCTCTGGTGCTGCGTGGTGCAGCACATGCTGCGTCATGGAAATATATTGGGCCTTATCCCCCTTTTGCTCCGTGGCATTACACGCCCTGGCATTGTGATGTCAGACGGTGCACAACCCACAATATTGTTCTGTGCACGCAGCATGGTTTGTGTATCATGCAGTGGTCTGGGGCTTTGGTTGTCAGTGACTGTTGACTGGTTGCCAGGGTGGATGGAGGGGTCTGAGAGGTGGTAAAACAAAGTCATTATCAAGGTTTCAGAAGCCTGCATGTCCGCTATGTTGGTCTGTGTAGACAACGGAGCCTGCGTAAGCGATTCTGAGGTAGGCAGTTTAGCTAGTAAAGTTCTTGTGCTGTGTGTAATCACTTCAACCTTGAATGTGGGTGGGTGGGTTGGGAGTGACCACAGAATGTTGTTTAGTGTGCCAGTTTTGGCAAGGGTGTCAGTGTGATCTTTAAAGTCCTCGTCTAGACTTTGGTAACTTTGAGTGTCCTTTTTCCTTCTTCCAGTACACGATCACATTGTGTGTTTTTGTGATGTTATCACATTGCTGGAACAGGTGTTGGTGTTTGACATGCTTGTTTGCAAGTGTGAGTCCGAGTTCCACACATTCAGGTGAGGATTGGAAGAAACCCAGCGTGTGGTGTAAGGTTTGACCACCTTGCAGGTTGAGTCGAACAGCGACCCCTTTGGTGTAAGCTGGTACCACCGTACCCTGTTTGTTGACTAAAGGTACAGAGGCTTGAACTTGGGCCTGTTGTTAGGGCGTTGTACTCATGGCTGGCTGCTGGGGTTCCCGTGACCTCTGTGACCTGACCGTCTGGCTCTGTGGGAGTTCCCGTGACCTCTGCGACCTGACAGTCTGGCTCTAGCAACCTGTGTGGCTGGAGAGAAAGAGGTTCTCGCACTTGAGCAAAGTCTTTTAGCTGTTTGAAGTTCAGAAAAGGGTCAAAGTGTTCTAGCAGGTCTTTGTCGATGAGCAATGTATGAGTGTTCATTGGTGGGACATACATGGGATGTATTAGACTCATCGGAACGAATGTCAGGTGAATGGAAACAACCTGTTCAAACTGGATGTCATCCTGTCTGTACACCTGTACATTCAGTTCATAAGTTTGAGGTGTAAGAGTTCGATCTTGTCCCTTAGCTTCAAATTGGAGTCTTTTGAAAAGGTAAGATGAGATCACCGTCAGGTTTAATCCTGTGTCGATCAGGTCTTCCCTGTTGACTCCTTTTTGACCCACCCCCTTTTTGACAGGGCTGCCCAGGAATGTTGGCATTAGGGCAGGTGGGACGATCGGTGGGTGATGAGGACCGGTCTTGTGTAGCTCGCTGCAAAGGCAGGTAGTCAAAACAGCATTTTCTGGTACCTTGTGTTTGTGGTACCTGGTGTGAGGACCTGTGCTGTCTCGTTCAGTTAGCTGTAACAGTTAACTCTGTGGTCTGTAGATGACAGGCAGTGTTCTGGGTGCTTGGTTCATCTTCCTTGTGAGTTTTCATGTGAAGAAGCACTTTCAGCACCCTCAGGATCTCTGCTGTCTCAGACGTGGCTGCACTGTGTTGCCCTCTGCTGGCTTGGAACGGTATTGACTCTCTGTAAAAATGTCTGTGACTGTGGTGTTGTAGGGCGCCATCTAGGGTTAACTCTAAGCAGTGCTCAGAGACAGAGACTTTGGGGTATTTCACAGTCTTTTCACAAATCGTCTTTTGCTTGGTGCAAGCTTTGTGGGCTAAGTTCCGTAACTCTTGTGTAGTCCTGTTACGGGGACACGCTGGGACTCTGAGATGAAAACTCCAACTAGCATGTAGGTTTAGGAGGAACAGAGTTTTTAAGTTGAAATCCTGTTCCATACCTGGTTCGTTGCATGCTCCGAAGTAGGTGTTTCGTAGCTGACTACAGAAAGTCTGTGGGTTTTCAAATCGGCCCTGTTTGAGGTCCATAGCAATAAGGAGCCCATGATCTGAGTTTGGATCAGAGAATTCAAGAATCAAAGTCTGTAGCAGTTGCTGGTAGTACGCTTTGACAGTCTCTGGTTGACGATCCAGAAAGCAATGCACATCACGGCTGGACGTGATTTTTAACAGGTACAATGTGTTCACATGTGTCACGTTAGCGACAGTTTGCAAATGAAAGTCAATGGCTTGTAAAGAAGCATGAACGTCATGTCCTCCTGCAGGATCTGGATTGAATGTAGAGATGCTTCTGGCTAGCTTGTGAAGTTCTCTGTGAGCAGTGCAGGGTTTGGTGACATGCGTTTTCTGGAAGGGTTCTCTTCCCTCCGTTATTGACAGATGTTCTTGTAAGCTGGCTGGTGATTTCCTTAGACGGGAGACTACACCCCCTTTTCCAGCTCTGGGTTCTTGGCTGAAAGGGTTGGAGTGGCGGCCCGGGAGAAATTTTGTGGTGTGCGTTTCTCCGATCCAGCCACTCTGTAATCTGTGAAATTGTCTCAGTTCTGTGTGAGCAGTGTAAAGTTCATCTTGGAGCTCGTCTCTCTGCAGAGTAAGCTTGTTGAATTTAGCTTGGGCCGCTTGCAAGTGTGTTTTGCAGGCCCAGGTTTTATAGTCTTTTTCTTTCAGTTCAGTCTCTGCTCTTTTTAGGAGAGCGTCGCCTTGCTGGAGTTTTTTGTTGAGTTCTTTTCTGGCTTCTCTCTCCAGCTGTTCTCTTTGATCTGTGTCGAGGCGAAGATCTTGCAGGGCATTGTGAAGTCTTTCAACTCCTGTCTGTAGCTCTGGATCTGTGTCGTCCTCTTTCTCGAGCTGGTTCTGGGTCTCGAGGAGAAGCTGATCAAGATGACTCTGGGTTGGGGCCTGGTCCTTCCAGGCCTCCTCCGCGATGTTGCTCCGTTCACTGAGCCGTGCCTGGGCGACGAGAATGGGAACTGCGCTTCCGAAGATCCTGGCGAGTTCTCTGTAGTAGTCGCTTTGGTTTGGATCGCGTGCCATCAGTTTATCTAGCTCGGTGTCTAGTTGCTCTGGGTGCTGCAGGTTACTGGCGTCCTTGGGCAGGAAGGGGGTCGTCACTGCTTTCAACCATGTCGAGAGGTGGCCCCCGTGGACTGCTGGACTGGATGCCTGGAACATCCTGATTCTCTGTCGGCGAGAGAAGCACAGCACACACACACAAAAAGACCAATGCAAGTTCGTTCTACGTTTAACGAGCTATATTCATACGGGCTGTGCCGTTTATGAGAATTTTGGGGCTGACTGATGCAAACAGTCAGACAGTTAAGTAGCCAATTAACTTGGGTCAACGAAGGACCTGAAATGGAGATTTGACAGGCAGTAGCCTAGCGGGTCGTGTGATGACACCGGCTGCTGGTTGTCGCTCTACTATTTAACTTCGTTGGTGGCTCCCAGGTTACTGTCTCTATGTGAAATGAAAGAAACAAATCACAACAGAACAGAGGGTAGAAAAAGATCAAAGTGAAGCACAACACTTGAAATGAGATGAAAACAATAGAAACACAATGTGTTAGTGGGAATAAGGAGGCCTGAGCCTACTGCTAGGTTTTAAGATAGGGCCAACAGGTGAGTGGGCTATCTGGGTAGGAAACCTAGAAATATGGTGTGGCTTAAAGAAGCAAAAGGGTCAGAACACTTATATCCGGGGGAATATCTAATATTCTGTGGCTTATAATAAGTGGATAGGTTTTATCATTTTTGGTTCACCTGGTTGTATTGAAGTCATTCAGGTGGGAACCAGTGGCTTGGTCAACCTCCCCGGTGCTCCCCAAACAACCGCAGTGTCCCCGGTCCTCCGTTACTCTGGCGTGTCGCAGGACAGCACGGCTTGTGACTTTTAGCACAACCTTTGGAGTGCCAAAATTGCTGATGTCTCTTGAGACAAGAGGGACCGAGTTTCACTCGCAGCCAGTATCGGTAACACCGGTCGGGCAGCCTTGCTCACTGGAAACCTGAGATGACTGTCCAATCACCAAGGGAGTTCTACAATCAAATACACAAAGGATGAACAAAGGAAACTTAAAGTTAATTAAGGTTTGGTTTGTTTAACATCAGTTGAGTAACTATATATGTAGAGAGGAGAGGTAACAGCTTTACCAAATAAAACAAACAAAGGAATTATTATAATAATGGTAATTATCAAAATAACCTAAGTCAAAAGAGAGAAGAAAAATAATAAACATCAAATTAAAAGACAGTAATGAAACAAGGGAGAAGGAGTAGCTGGTTTTCACCACAAGGGGGGGAAAGTACTGCTTCTCTGTCTTTAACCTGCTGAGCAGAAAACTTAATTCAAATTAAAAATTCAAAACTGGTTTAAATCAAAATTTAAAATAAGCATGTAAGAATTAAAAGGAAAATCTGAATAATATCCTATAATAACCATTGATAGCTTGTAAGTTATCATTAATGATCATGAAATTAATCAAACAGTGTGAGATTAATCAAAGAGGGTAAAAGTGGATATTCAATTCAAAACAGAATGGAAAAGACATAGGTCTGTTAGTCGATTTAACAGGAGACTGCCACTAGATGGCTTACCTTCTAAGTGGGTCAATCAGTGGTTGACCTGAAACATCTAGACTTCAACTATTAAACAATTACATTTTAATTCAAATCATGTTTGAACTAAACTCAAAGTAAATGTAAACAGTCAAAGGCAGGGAACATTCTTTTGTTTCCCTGTAATAATATTCGCACGAGCAAAGCTGTAAATGCTAATAATTATCGAGAATTTAGACATCCAATTCAAATATACATCACAGGGGATTATAAATTAGCAATCAGAGCGCATTATCTGAAATGGCCACAGGTTGGCAGCTTTGCACTCATGCAAGCTGGAATCAGAAAGCAGGGTGTACCCTGAAATTTCTAACCCACACGTTCCCTCTAGTGTTTAGATAGAGGAATTACAATTTCAATAGGACTTAGAATTTATCTGATCATTTGTCAGGCTGATTTTCTGCATCAAAAATCACAAGTAACAAACAGAAAGTTTTAATTTCTGAGGTGCTATATATTCACATAGGATGAAGGAAGGATCCGTTCACTTCCAACACACAACTGTAATAAAAACAGGAATTTTCCAACTGTTGACTCCAATAAACATTTATCAAAATAGCACTTATGACTTAAATGTTTTAGGTTTAAAAATCGGGTAGCTAAGCCAATTTTAGACCAGGAGTTTTTATCGTTTTATTTTTGAATATTACTGTGGTTTACCACGAATTCAATAACGATATTTAATAAGAAGGCCTTTTTACTGAATCAGAGGAACATCGCTCATGTTCAGATTTACATGTTGCAACTAATAAAAGATTTCTTCATCTTTTAATTATTCATATTAAAATGTTCTCACTGTAAAAAGATTTTGGTCTTTCTTAACAGGATACTTTTAACATTATACTGCAGATTACTTTCATTAAAATTAACAGTGACTATACTGTTAAGTTTCTATAAATACCTAGGTGCTTACTGACCAGCTTTTTGCCTCAGTCAGTTGAGTGAGTTCGCGTCTACGACTTATCTCACAAGTAACGTTACATAATTTCATAGCGCACGTGCAGAAATTATTAAAAACCATATACACAGATTGATTGCTCACAAAACGAAGTTTGAAATAGCCGCGTTCCTCCACCAAAATATGTAACAACAATGAGTTTTACATAGTAATTAACTCAAATGATATATAGGGAATTTGAATAATTAATCAAGAATTTGATTAATATATATCTCAGATGACAGTTACATTTAATTTTATTGATTATGAAAAATAGCTCAATTGCCAATACCAATACTAATCACAGGGCACTGTAATTTACTCATTAATATGTCAATATTACATTCTTCATATCAATTATTGTGATCTCTTACTGTAAATTACTGCAGATCAAACAGTGGATTGTCCAGCAAGCCAGATTGACCTATCAGTTTTCAATAGAGATATCACTTTTTATAATTCAAGGAAAAGTATTCTCTGGCCATGAAAATATTATCCTATCCTTATGATAAATTTAGTTTCTAAATTTAGAGCTTGTAGCTATAGATCAGACACATCTCAGGGACTCGTAATGTGAGTGGGGTGGAGTCCAAAGCCAATCATTTTATATATGAGTTTTAATAATTCAACTAGTAATACATCAAACTACAAATCACACAGAGTAAAATATGCGTACGAAAATACAGACAATAAACATTTAAGAGACATAACGGAATCCAAATAAAAGAGAGAGAGAGAGAGAGAGAGAGAGAGAGAGAGAGAGAGAACGAGAGAGAGAGAAGTGTAGAAAGCGAGAGAGATCACAGAATGAGCTCAGGTATGAAAATCATAGTCAGTAACTTTTAGAAGCCAACAACAAATCAGATCATAACAACACTTTAAACCAGCATTTAAATCTCCATAGAGAAAGTGATACTTGCAGAAGTGTCCCATGTGAGTGTGGCGTGAGATCGGCGTCGAGCTTGTGAGCCTTGCGCGTTGAAACAGCCATGTGCCATGAAACGGAGGCCATGTGACGCGCGTGCACGCTGCGCTTGGCGTGAGCGTGGAGCACGTGGTCCTTTGTTCTGTCCTCGCGCGGTATTTGAAAGGTTCAACAAACATTGTTCCAGAATTCGTCTTCCTTGCGTGGAGAGGCGAATAGTTTAATAAACTTTAGTAAAGAAAAGAAAAGAAAACGAACGAAACGAAAGCTTCCAAAGGAGCCATTAAAATGGCTTTTTCTCTCAGCCCCTGTGCTGAGGGGGTTCGCGCTGTGAGCGCGGCCTATGGCCGCGCGGAAACAACGTTGGAGAGCAGCGTATCCGAGAACGGGGAAGAGGAAGAAGCAAAAAGAGAAGGGTGGACCTTGTTTGGTCAATTCTTATAGCTTGAAATAGTTCACGCCCATTTTCGAGGGAGCATCCAATGAATGTCCGCGATCTGAAGCGGAGGGAAAGTTCCTTTGTCTCGGTTGAGACAAACCCCTGATGATTTAGGGCCTGTCCGATTTCATCAGGAATATTAAAGCAAGTTCATTATTCCAGATTAAATACATTTTTCATTACTTTGCTCTAGATAAATGGGTCTGTCAAAGCATGACGATTAGAACAAGACTAAACATAATAGGTATATGTGATCAAAACATGAAGTTACATTAAATATGTGTAATTCTACATCTGAAAGATTTGCTTAACACATGATAACACTGCAGATGTTGGGAAACATCTAAATGTACCAAAAGGGAATACGTAATACATTTATACAGCATAAAAACTAACAGGTAACAAATTCATTCCATAGAATGCATTGGGGAGAAGATTTGGCTTCTCTCCTCTCCAGTGTGGTCGTAAACTTTACGACCTGCAAAAGTGGGGGTTGCAGAGACATGGCTCTCTTTGAGGAAGTTAAAGTGAGGAAAGACATTTCCTAAAGTATAAGCTTGCAACTTATACTCTTCACATAACAAGGATTAACCATTTTATGCAATCCATAAACATAATTAAAATACATATTAATAATAAAATGAAAGTAAGGAACTTATACGAAAAGTTCCTTTGTCTCCAGTGTTGGAAGAATTTGGGTTGGGGGTTTTCGTTTCTTCTTTGAAGCTCGCATGGGCATCGTAAATAGTTTAAGTCCAGCCAGGCTGGCATTTAGTACCAACAGTCTGAATTTATAAAACAGAATTTAACCCATGAATCGCTGACCTGCATATCTGTTACACAGTTAATTATATGTAAGTGTGAACTCGTGAAATGTAGTTTTATAACAAGGTTCGGGAGAAGCACGTCAGATACTTAACCTAATTAGCACAGGTGGAACCACTCAAGATAATCAACCTTAGGGTATAAATACAGCTGAATCAGCCTACCTGTCTCTATTGACGGTTTATCAGCATCCCCCCTCCACCCCTTCTCCTCCACTAGAGTTCACTTTACACTTCATATACGGGGGGGGTACTCTAGGTTCGGGCCATTCCCGAGCTCGGAGCCCCTTCCCCGGACAGCACGCCAAATACGCATTATAATATTCAGTTAATTATATGTAAGTGTGAACTCGTGAAACGCCTAATTTGCTGCTTATTAATAGAAAGGTAGTTGTTAAGATCAGGGATGCAGAATATGTGTTTTATAAGTACTAATAAAAGTCCAGTATGTTAACAATAGGCATGCTAATAAGCAGCTAGTAAATAGTAAAAACTGGTCCATATATTAAAGTGTTACAATGATAATAATACAATGCAGCTAACCGTAATTGTGCATAGTAAATAAACAGGATGATCAGATTTCACAATAGAGATGAAAATGCCCTTGTGTGTGTGTGTGTGTGTGTGTGTGTATATATATATATATATATATATATGTATGTATATGAGCTCATCTGCATTTTATAATATTAAGTATTTGATTGTGCTTTCGATAAATGCTTCTCAAATTTAGCTTAGAAGCATTTGGCCATCCAAGTATAAGCTAGCACACACACAAATCTTCCCACGCTGCTGAGTCAAGCACATGGGCTACACATCTGAGTCTAATATTACACACAGTGAGCTATATTAAAATTTTGAGTGCATGAGAGAGCAGAAATAATCGAACAGATTTAATATTGTTTCAAATATGCATTTTCTAACCCTAAATCATCCTTTTTTTTTTTTAATATACAGTACCCTTCAAAGCTACTGTACTTTCAATAAGGTCTCTTATGCTGTCCAAGGCTGCATTTATTCAATTACAATAAAACGTGTACAAATTATTATAATTTAAAATAACTGTTTGCTATTTTAACATATTTTCTGATTTATTTTATTTCTGTGATGGCAATCTGAATTTTCAGCTGCCGTTACTTCATGATACTTCAGAAATCATTTCTATAATACTTGCTTTGCTTGCATTTATAATTATTATCCATGTTAAAATGGTTGTGCTGCTTAATATTTTTGTGGCAACGGTGATGCTTTTTTTTTAGGATTCTTTGATAAATAGTCTTTAATGTTAATTTTGTTCAATTTAATGCATCGAAATATTTAAACAGAAGTACATTTTGCTGCATGCTCTGCCAACCGTGCCATAAAAAAATAAATAAATGCTAATAGCACATGCTTCTGTATTTGTCAGACTCACCCTTTTACTAAAGTCCCTGTTTCCTAGGCTTCTTTCTGAAGTTTTCTTCCCTGTTGTGCAGGAAGTTGCAAGCAGAGTACGACCGTCTGAAGAAGACACATGACCACAAGGGTCTGTCGCCGTTGCCCTCACCCCCACAGATGCTGCCCGTCTCACCCCAGAGTCCACGCGATGCTGAACTGATCGCTGAGGCTAAACTACTGCGACAGCACAAGGGACGTTTGGAAGCAAGAATGCAGATCCTGGAGGATCACAACAAACAGCTGGAATCACAGCTCAAACGCCTCCGACAGTTACTTGAGCAGGTGGGTGGCGCATATCCTTAAGATTTGATCAGTTTATACTCCCTGCCAGTGGAAAACTACTTTTGGAAGTGTTGTTGAAGGAACTCGAGCAGTGGCGTCAGCTCCTGTCTTAAGTCTAAACTTTGCTACAAGTAAATGTCTTCAGATTGCACACTGATCATTTACAAGGCGTATTTCAAATCATAGCTGTGGAATGTAACACTGTTCTTGTGCTTCCTTTTGATTGTTGACAGAAGAAATGAAATGCTCAGAGTATTGTTATATTTTAAATGTCAAGTTTTGGCTTTTAATGTTTGTTATATTTGTAGTTCTATAAATGATGAACTTTGTTGGGAAAGTCGATATTTTTTAGTATATTAATATATATTAAGTATATTTATAGTTGAGATTTCTTTTGACTCGATGCAATTCATTCTGGCACTGGACAAGTCAAATGTTTCCTTCAAATTCGGCCACAATGAGGTGCTTAATTATAGCAAATATTTATGCTAAATTTAGACGCTGTCAGGATGAATGTAGAAGGTTTTTTGTATAAGAGCTTGGATTTGGATCTACATGTGCATTTTGTACTGATGCAAGTTCCATGAATTTGTTAAAGAGTCTAAGATTTATTTTGACACAATCTTCCTGAACTGTTTCATCTGTTTAAAGATGTTATTTTTCTGCAACTGTGTGGATTGAAGGCGTCATCAAAGATTTTTTTCTTTCTTTTGAGTTTTGAAGTTGAAGTTGTTGTTTTTTTTCTTTTTCTTTTTAATAGATGTTTAAACCAAAGACTTGGAACTATAGTGTGGAATAATGTTAGCTTGTGTTGTTTTTTTTGAATGCAGACATGTCTGTTAATTGTCTATTTCTACTCCGAATTATTTCAGTTTAGTCCACAGCACTGTGCAAGCCAAAATGATATTGATTGTGTTAAGTATACAGTCATATTCACGCAAAGTTATGTTTAGCATGAAATACATGTATTTGAAATTAAATTAAATGCATCTTTAAGCAACTCCATATCGAAATGCTGTACTCTAAACATTCAGAGGATTGGTTTGGTTTTGTTGTGTTATTCAATCAGTTTATTTGATCAGACATGGTTGTTTTTGATTTTTGTTAAAAAAAAATTTAAAGCATTGTTTAGTCTTGTTTTTTTTTTTTTTTTCTGTCCTTATTGGCAGTATACTTTATACCGAATATTTCAACGAAGGTTGAATATTTTCCTACCATACTTGCCACACAACAGGCGTTGTTGATCCTGTCCTTATCAAAGCTGAGGAGGGATGCCAGATCTTTTAGGTGGCCAAAAGAACATTTTGAGCGACTTGTCATTCTTCCTCAAGCAACCCATTTCTCTGGGTAATTTGTTTTTGGAGTTTGTTTGATGTCAGCTTCTTCAGAAGTCTCCTCCTGCTCGAATAGAAGGAAAATCAGATATTTTGTCTGCATCATGTCTTGATGAATGAAGCGTATGTCTCAATGCTTACTTCAAAAAACAAAAACAAAAAAAACATTAGTCGACTGGGGGTCTTTGCCAAATGGATTCATATCAGATTTGTTCTTGAAGAAATGGCTTCATGTGTTCTCTGTGGACCCTTTGAACTAAAATCTCACTAGACTCCAGCTCCTTCCAGTGGCCGACTTGGCCGAAGCTTGAAGAACCAGACTCAATAAACGCGGGGAGATATATTAGCTCTCACTTTGTTCAGAGCCAATGGAGTTTGGCTTCACTTCATTGATGTTGTTTTTCTTTTTGTTGTTGTTTATAACCCTCAGCTTCGGTTTTCTTTACATTTGCAATCAAGCCTTTACCTACCAGTGTATGTTCTTGTTTTAGTAGCATCAGTTTTTATCTCTGTTATATGCTAATAAACATGTTCTTATGTTTAACACATGCCCATGTGTTTCGCTTGGCAAATATCTCAAAGAAGACCAAATGAAATCACCAGAACTGCTACATTTTATTCATGAGGGCTGTTTGGTCTTGTGTTATGAATTGTTAATGGTGGAAGTTTTAAACGCACTCATTACGGCTGTGCAGTGACAAACCAGTTTATCATTAAAGCTGATTATTTTTAGGTACTGTAATTGTAATTATGTATCAATTATAAGTTACATGAGTAAATAATATAGCCAAAAAGGTGGACGGCTAAAAAAAAAAAAAAACAAAAAAAAAAAAAATGAATTGAAATGTATCAATTCATTTGTATTTCTCAAGGATGCATTAAATTGATCAAAAATGTAATACGGTTTTCTGTTCATCAAACGTTCGTCAAAGAATCCTGAAAAAAAAAAAAAAAATATATATATATATATATATATATATATATATATATATATAAAATCTGTAACATATATTAAAATAGAAATAGTTGTTTTAAATTGTATTATTTCACAATATTATTGTTTTAACTGGATTTGTATGAAATAAATGCAGCCTTGGGGAACATAAGAGACTTTTGAATGGTGAACTAATTAACGGTAGTACTTAAATATTATTAGATTAAGAATTGTATATGAAACAGACATTAAAAGTTTATAATATATAATGTGTTAATATATTTGTAATAATATAGTATATTAACAATTTTCAGCCCTGAATATTATTGTACATATGAATGTACAATTTACATGTTTGCTCCAGGGGTTTGTGACATCTGTGACTGTTTTTGAATACGTTAACCGTCTGGGTTATTTTATTTCGATATTTTAGCTGCATCAAGTCCACTATTTTGTGTTTATCCTTGTGTTCTTGTTTTGTCTTGACTGTCTTGTTTCTGAAAAACTGAATGATGCAAAAACACAGCAACTCTAAGAGCCCTTGCTCTTGTTTTATGCTGCAATTGTTAATGTTTTGAGAAAAGACCTTGGGGAAAAATTCAGTAACTCCTCAATAAATATTTGGAGAGGGTTTCCTGAGGGTTTAAAAACTAGGCAGTAAAAGAATGTGAAGTCTTGGATAGAAAATATATAACTGAATGTTTTCAAATGAATCTGGAAATACAGAAGTACAACCCAGTGCTGATGTTTGCGTCCAGTCCCCTGCCTAATCTATATGGTTCCTCTCTACCTGTGTCCTAGCCACAGACTGATTCCAAGGTGAATGGCACTGCCCTGTCCTCCCCCTCCACTGCCTCTCCGAGATCTGACACCAGCCTGGCCTCACTGCGTGTGGCCGCAAGCCAAACCACAGAGACCATGGGTAAATGTCCCTAACAACTTCAGTTTAAACCTAACTCATTAAACAGATGGAACTTGTTTAGAAATTTTAAGCAGGCTAAACAATAATGATCAGTGGTATATCAGCATATTGCATATTGATCCTTAGCAAGATAGTGAAATGTATGGAAGCCTGTTTTAGACACAGAATAAAAAGAATAAAGTAATTGCACATTTTTATCTCACAATTCCGACTTTTCTTGCAGTTCTGAGTTTATATCTCGCAAGTTATAAAGTTAAGGGGAAAAAAAGTCGTAATTGGCCGTTAACGCAGCTGTTAAAGCAGATTTGCAAGACGTAAATTCAGAATTCTGAGAAACAAGTCAGAACTAAAGCATAAATAGAATTCCGACATATGAACTTGAAATTGCAAGAGAAAAAAGTCAGAAATTTATATCTCACAATTATGACTTCTTTTTTTCCTCAGAAAAGTCCAGATTGTGAGACAAAAAAGCTGCAAGTTCCTTTTTTTTATTTTTATTCCTTGGCAGAAACAAGCTTCCATAGAAATATATATGTAGACAGTTGTGTAAACACAATATTTTTTGTTATTCAAATAATAGGCGACACATTTTCTTCCATTATGGTGTATCTTGAATTTTTCTGTGTACAAGTAAAAGCTATTAAAGGGTTACTCCAACCCAAAAAGAACATTTTGTCATTAATCACTTACCCCCATGTCGTTCCAAACCCGTAAAAGCTTTGTTCATCTTCAGAACACAATTTAAGATGTTTTGGATGAAAGCCGGGAGGCTTGTGAGTGTCCCATAGACTGCCAATAAATTACACTATCAAGGTCCAGAAAATTATGAAAAGCATTGTTAGAATAGTCCACTTGCCATTAGTGGTTCAACCGTAACGTTATGAAGTGACAAGAAAACTGTTTGTAGTTGATATTTTTGTTTCATTTACATTCAAAAAGTATTCTCGTCGCTTCATAACGTTACTGTTGAACCACTGATAGCAGCTTTTATGGGTTTGGAACGACAGGGGTCTAAGTGATCAATGACAAAAATTTCATTTTGGGGTGGAGTATCCCTTTAATGCAATCTATTCTATCTACCCACGGTTAAATATGTAATAATTCATTTCTTAATTTGACTTGTTAACTGACATACATAGTAATTATTGTGTTTAATAGCTGTACTTGTGAAGCTTTCATTGTATGGCTTGGCTTGAAGCCCAGGCTGGTTTCAGCAAACGATTTTCTGAACCGATAAATAGAGGCAATGTTCTTATCTGTGCCAAACAAAAAGGAACACAGGGAGCTTTTATTCACATATGGATACAAAAGAAGTGTTTTTGCCCTTAACTGCAAGCCAACATCTTATTTGTTGTCTTCACTTTTTGAAGAAATCACGGTCCAACAAGGTTCCAACAAAATTGGTTGTACTTCAGTATTTGAAGAATAAAACAACAATCACTCTATAATTTGACATTTATGATTCAGGTCATCTTTAATGGCTTCCTGTAGTGTACTTACTGCTTTTATTGATATGCTTTTATTTTACCCCAGAGGCATGTGTATATCTATGAAACTGGTATTAATAGTTTTACATGGCATTAGTGCTATTTTCCAGCTTTTCAGTGTTCTGCAGTGTGATGTTTTTACTAATACATCTAATACTATTTCACACAATATTTTCTAATCCTCGTTTGATTAGTATACATGCCATTTCAATGATTCTCATGCTGTGTGGGTCATTTCTGCTCAAAATTGTATTCTTCACACCACAAGAGCATTTTAAACAAACTGCAAGCAAAAAAAAATAATGTATCAATGGCCCAAAAGCTTAATTTGTTTCTTCTTACACATTATAACCTCATAGTTATTGTTTTATCTGTGTAACTGTTAATTGTTCTGTACAGTTATTGTTTGTGTTTAACTAAAACCAGAGTGTTGATTTATTTTTAGAATCATTCTCGCGGGGACATCTATGATTCTGGTACACATTTTCTCTACATTTTGGAAGAGTTTTGTTTTATAATGGCTTGCTTTGATTTATTGCAGGAGCCTGACAACATTTTTAGTCAACATGTTTTTGTCGTTTTTTTCTTGTGACACTCTAGTCTAAAAAAATAGCTGTTGTCATTTTGTAATATCACAATATTTACCATCTCTGTTTGCTGACTGCCGATTTTATTGTCGCTGAATATATTGCTCGAAGTTAAATGAATATAAATGAATGGTAATTGAAATTGTGAAATTCATATGATTATGTGACAATGTCTTACTTTTATATTTCCTTAATTTTCTTGACAAATAATCAAGATAACATTTGTCGAGATCACAAAACAAAATGGTTTACAAGAATGTATTTTTCCTTTCTTTTGGATATTGTACTTCGGCCATTTCTGCTTGAATGTGGAATTGACGTATTGAGCTAAACTTGACTGCTTCATTTTTTTTTTTCTCATTTCACATGCATTTGCCATTTGTTATGATGTTTAATGAGATTATCCATAATTTGATAATTTGTAACATTGACTATTTGACTATTGGCTATTTGTTGTTTCTGGATTTCAGTTGTTAGAATGATGATAGAAGTTGTAGATAAATGAATGAAGTTTTGAATGGAAAGCTTTTTAATAGTGCTCTCAAACTATTGCACCGTGTTCTACTGTATATGAGAGTCCTCAACATCACCTTCAGCATTATCCTCTAAGTCAGTAATACAGGCAGCAAACACCGTCTCTGTTGGAATATGAAATGTCTTGGGCATCAGGAGAACATCCAGGGTTTTTAAGGTCAGTTCTCAGTTGTAATTGGTTCACTGCTGTGTGTTTCAGGTGATGATGAGCTGTCCAGTCCCTCCCAGGATGCAAGCACTGGATTAGAGGACGTCATCGAGCAGCTCAACAGTTCCTTCCCTCACAGCCAAGGTGAGAGTCCAGCTTCACTGCCTACTACAAACACTTCTGTTAATCCAGCAAACTGATGCAGATAGTCTCAATTTACTTGATTTAAAAAAAAAACTTTGTTAATGTCTGGAAACAGGTCATCACAGACTATGATTGCATTGCATGTATTGCAATAATTTAAGGTGCCAGTAATTGCAAATAGACAGTTATTTTAAGATAAAGTACTATTTTAGATTCCATTTCAAGCAATATGGAGAAAAATATTCTTTTCCAATGAACACAACCTGTAAGTTTCTCTGACCCAATCATTTGGATGATTAAAAGGATAATTCACCCAAAAATGAAAATTTGATCTTTATCTGCTTACTCCCAGGGGATCCAAGATGTAGGTGACTTTGTTTCTTCAGTAGAACACAAACTGAGATTTGAAACTGAAACCGTTGCAGTCTGTCAGTCTTATAATGGAAGTGGATGGGAGTCAAGGCTAAGACATACAAAAAATACACAAACAAAACCGAATTAAACCCTGCAGCTCGTGACAATACAGTGATGTGTAAACACACAAAACGATCGATCTGTGCAAGAAACTAAACAGTATTTATATAGTTTTTTACCTCTAATTCACTGCAATGTGCAAGCTAAACTCTCCTAAGCATGTCCTCCTGAGAAATAGGTGGCAGTAATGCACTTATAAGTCTGCGATCTGCCATAAAGCGAGAAGATGATGCCTCACGCGCCTGCTGCTGAAAACTGCGCTCAGGAGGACGTGCTTAGAGTTCAAACAGCTTGCACACTGCAGTCAATCAGAGGTAAAAAAAGTGTATAAATACTGTTTAGTTTCTTGCACAGATCGATCTTTTTTGTGTGTTTACACATCAGTGTTTAATGAGATGCAGGGTTTCATTTGTTTTTGTTTGAGGATTTTTAAAAATATTTTAGCTGGGTTTCCCATCAACTTAAAAACATCTCTGTTTGCATTCTACTGAAGAGCCAAAGTCACCTACACCTTGGAAGCCCTGGAGGTAAGCAGATAAACATCAAATTTCATTTTTGGGTGAACTATCCCTTTAAATTGATTTTGACAATGCGTTTCTACTTCCTGCTATAAACGGAGGATGGAGGACTATTTTAGTATAATATAAAATATTACAAAAAAGACTTTCAAATGACCAAAGTCTTCAGCTTTAAATAATCAAAATCTAGAACAGACATTTAATGTTGATGTACATTCTTCTGAAACTGTATCTCTTTCTAACAGTGACTCTTAACTGGATATGTATTGTGAGAAGCACAGAATTACAAATACATAATCCAAAGAAACATATGTTTATGTAATTAAAGCCTTAAACAGCATCTTGCTGCATCCTTTGTGCTTGCAGTACAAATCCTGTTTGGATTCAGTCCAACTGCCTATCCCTATTCCAACTTTACTGATTTTTCTTATTTCCTGTTTTCCTCTGTGTCTAAGGAGGTGGATGGCTAAACCCCTGAGAGGTTAGTATCGTTACTAACCCTTTACTCTTTTCACTCTTTTCTAGTCTCATTTCTCCACTTTACACTATGGTTTGAAGAAGTTTCTTAAAACGCCCTCTGTAGAGATGTTTGTGTAGCATTGCTGCTTCGTGCATATAGTGTTAGATCGTGTTTTCAGACACTGACGTCAGATTTTGTTTTTCATCTCCCGCAGGTCCTAATGTGGGAAGTCTTTTCCACATGGTTGATAACATTGGACATGCCATGGAGTCGTTGGTTAATGTAATAACTGAGGAGCGGGATTTAGACTGAAGAGGTCTTCTCCTAGTTGCATGCTTTTTGTAGTGTCAACAACTGGACAGGATATGTTTACAATGGGAATATAAATAAAAATCTATTTTTCTGAAGGATCGCGGTTCCACATTGTAGATTTGATCTTTAGTAGTTTCAGTAGTTTCTTACAGCGAGTCTAGAATTGTCTATTGATCAGAAAAAAAAAAGGTTTTTAAACTTCTATGCAATTGTACAAAAATAGAACGACAGGTGTGTGATAACGTAACATTGCGTGCCATGTGTTTGTACAGCGTGGAGCGCATTTTAAAAAAAGTGTTTTATCTAAATGGCTGACTGAGTATATGCAGGGGTGCTTTATCAACTCATTTTGTTTGTAACAAAATAACAAATGCATATTAAAAGCAAGCCCGTTATACTTGTGCGTGTGCGAAAGAGTGTGTTTGAAACATGTCTGTTTTTCTGTATGTAACCCATCGCGTTCAACTACTGCAGACATCATGCAAAGAAAAGACATTTGTCATGATTTTTATTATTATTATTAAAGACATACTAATTAAGGTTAAATGCTGTCTACCTCACAGATATTCACTTTTTTCATAATCTGTCCGTGTTTATTAACGGAGCAATAAGAATCATGATCATAGTATTTATATATTATTGACAACTCTCATGTTAGAGATAACTTTTTTTTTTAGGAAGCTTGTTTCCACCACATAATAATTATTAGACCTTTATGCTTTGTCATAATGTATATGTATGCACAACCGTTATATAACTACAAAACCGTTTTGCACCTTGGAGATGAGCATGTCCTGAGTACTGCATATTTATTTCTGAGATGTGCGATTTGATTCTAACTCTTGTTCTGGAATCATATATATTATTTGTAATCGCAAAAACTATTTTACCAGACGATGAAATGTAATTGTGGTTTTCTTAACTTGCCGCTGCATTAGTTGATAAAAATGGAAATGCATTTTTGCCACCGTTTGTCTGTTTTATTATGGATTCACTGTGCTACAGTGTAGGTAAATGATTGCATTACCATCTGACATACTCCGCAATATAATCAACTGAAAAGGTGTTGGTGAAATTTAATTTTAGTTATTAAAAAGAACGTCAAGCTACCATGTGGCTTTAAAAACAACCTTGTGGCTTAGTGTAAATATGTGAAATGGGAAATAGAAACTGAAGCAGCTAATTAATATCCTTTGTAACAATGAGTCTTACAGAATAATTAACTCAAATGATATATAGGGAATTTGAATAATTAATCAGGAATATGATTAATTTATATCTCAGATGACAGTTACATTAAATTTGATTGATTATGAAAAATAGCTCAATTGCCTATACCAATAAATAATCACAGGGCACTGTCACTTACTCATTAATATGTCAATATTCCATTCTTCATATCAATTATTGTGATCTCTTACTGTAAATTACTGCAAATCAAACAGTGGTATGGCCAGCAAACCACTGTTGACCTATCAATTTTCAATAAAGTTATCACGCCTTATAATTCAAGGAAAAATATTCTCTGGCCATGAAAACATTATCCTATCCTTATGATAAATTTAGTTTCTAAATTTAGAGCTTGTAGCTATAGATCAGACATCTCAGTGACTCGTAATGTAAGTGGGGTGGAGTCCAAGCCAATCGTCAGTATATGGGTTTTTAATAACATCAACTAGTAATACATCAAACTACAAATCACACAGAGTAAATATGCGTACGACAATTCAAACAATAAGCTTTATACAAGACATAACGGAATCCAAATAAAAGAGAGAGAGAGAGAGAGAAAATAGAATGAGATCACATAAGGAGCTCAGGTATGGAAATCATAGTCAGTAACTTTTGGAAGCCAACAACGATCAGATGATAGCAACAATTTAGAGCAGCATTTAAATCTCCATAGAGAAAGTGATACTTGCAAAGTGTCCAATCTGTGTGAGCTGGACATCAGGGCGTGCTGGATCTTTTGAAACCGGCGTGCGCGTGCTGGATACCGGCGCACGCTGGAGCACGTGGTCTTTTGTTCTGTCCTCGCGCGGTATTTGAAAGGTTCAACAAACAATGTTCCAGAATTCGTCTTCCTTGCGTGGAGAGGCGAATAGTTGAATAAACTTAGTAAAGAAAAGAAAAGAAACAACAAAAACGAAAGCTTCCAAAGGAGCCATTAAAATGGCTTTTTCTCTCAGCCCCTGTGCTGAGGGGGCTTGCGCTATGAGCAACGTTGGTCGATGCAGGAGGGAAGGGAGTCAGCGTAAGAAGAGCAAGAGACGGACCTTGTTCGGTCGTTCTTATGGCTTGAAATGGTTCATGCCCCTTTTTCGAGGGAACATCCAATGAATGTCCGCGATCTGCAGCGGGAAAAAGTTCCTTTGTCTCTGTAGAAACAACCCCCTGGTGATCTAGGGCGTGTCAGATTTCCTCAGGGATATTTCTAGCAAGTTTGTAATTCAGATTACATACATTTTTCATTACTTTGCTCTAGATAAATGGGTCTGTCAGAGCATGACGATTAGAACAATACTAAACATAATATATATATGTGATCAAAACATGAAGTTACATTCAAATGCAGAATTACACATATTTAAAGATTTGCTTAACACACGATAACACTGAAGATAGTCCCAATATATATGGGAAACCTGTAATGCATCGCAAAACAATAATATACACAATAAGACTACATTTGAGTACATTTTACCATTCTTTTGTAAGGATTAGGTTTCCTGTCCTGTGTAGTCCTGTGTCTGCAGGGGTGGGGGTTGCAGAAACATGGCTCTCTTTGAGAAAGTTAAAGTGAGGAGAGACATTTTCTAAAGTATAAGCTAACAACTTATACTCTTCACTAGGTATGGGCATTCGATTAAATTTTCTTAGTCGATCGTCGGGAGAATTAATGATCGACTATCGATTAATCATTAATATTTTATAATATAATTAATTATTTAATTTAAAAAATGCAATGAATACAAAAATACAGTGTGTTTTTCCTCGGTGATACCTTTATTACAAGATCAACTTGTGGCAGACAGTTAAACTACGTTCAGGCAAACCGAACATATATGCGCGTGCTGCATGCAGTGCTCTAAAGCAGCGGAACCTGCAGCTGCTAGCAGGCGTTTTTAAACAGAGACCTCATTTGTTCCAAAACAATAATAATGATAAAAGAATCATGTTAAACAATAACATTAAAAAACATTATAAAACTTAGATCGGACAGATTTTGTAAAAATGTAACTCAAAACTATCCAAGCCAGAAGAAAAGGCCAGATATTAGCCTCCCTAACAATTACGCTAACTTAACAAATTATGCTACTTAAAGCCTCATGAAAAATAACTAACTTTAGTAACTAGCATACAACTTCTGCACGAGTCTACGGATTTTTATTGAGAAATACCATATAAGCATGTTGACATGATCTGGTGTCAGACGCGACCGCAACCCTGGTGACCGTCAGTCCAGCCGCCGAAAACACCCACTCTGAGGGAACTGACGTTGCCGGGATGCACAGGACAGGTACATCATTTGAGTCGTGGCCGTGTTGTACTTAAACACCCTTTCGCAATGTTTGCAGTTAACTAGTTCGCTTTTTAAATCAAAATGGTCCCACGCAACACTTCACCGTTACATCTTAATGATTATTCTTTTGAAATCAAAACGTAAGATCACAGATAACCGAGTAGGGTGTCAAATATTGCACCCTGGTGGTAAAATATTTATTTGCTGCCACACTACGTAACGCAACCTGCATTAGATTAAAAAAAGTGCTTTAGATTAATCGATAACAAATTAACATGATCGAAGAAATTCTTAACGATCAATTATCGATCGTCGATTAATCATGCCCATCCCTACTCTTCACATAACAAGGATTAACCATTTTATGCAATCCGTAAACATATTTAAAATACATATATATAAGTACTTACAAAAGTAAGGAACTTTACGAAAGGTTTCCTTTTGTGTATGTTGGAATGTGGTTGGTTTAGTGTCTCCTTTGAGGCTCGCCCACGTGACTCTGGAATTTTTTGTCGTAAATAACTTAAGTCCAGCCCGGCTGGTGCCAGGCCCAGGCATTTAGTGCAAAAAGGGTTTCATTTGGAAAATCTGAATTAAACACATGAATCGATGATCTGCATATCCGTTACACCTTAAAAGCACTTGATGATTTGACCAGGGTTGCTTCTGAGTTCTGGGGGTAAGTGTATCTTAAGGAATTTAGGATTAGAAAGCCATGATTTAACATCTGTCAGTAATGTAGATGCATTCTAGATCAGCAATCCTCAGGTGAACAGGTGACATGTGTGGACCAATGTTATGTCACTAAAAAAGAGAAACTAAAACACAATGACGGATGATCAGATTTTCTTAGCAAGACCTCTTAGAGCTGCAATATGGATTCCGTGAAGGCTTCACACTTCTGTAATCGAATGGTGAGGTAAGTTACACAAACCATTTAGGTCAGAGCTGGAACTGTTTGTTTCCCAACTACAGTAAGTTAGAGTTTCCCTGTTTTTTCCCCTCCTGGTCATGAATTTTACTTTTAAAGATGAAATTTCTATATATACATGCAATAGAAATGAGTGGTAAAAAGAAAGAAAAAGAAAGTTTTAATAAAAAATAAATTGTGTCATTCCACATGCAAATGTAAATTTATATCGGTGTTGATATTTGACAAATAAAACAAAAATATTATAAAATTAATAGTTTTATTAATTATCTGCATATTTATTATTTTGACTTTCATTCCATATATCACCTCTTTTTATTTATTTTTTTAAGAACCTCTTCTCAAAGAGGAAGCTGTTGAGTCATGTTGGTCCTGTTTCCTCTTAAGCACATGACAAACACTGAAGTTTAAAAGCTCTCAGCCGCTGTGTGGCCCATCAGTGATGCTGTCAGTCATGTCTGTGAAGCTCAGAGTGTTGGCTCTCATACTCTTTGTGACAAAGGATGTTTACCCCACCTATGCTGGTCAGTGCTGCTTGCTTATTTATGATTATTGATTTAGAAAACCATTTAATTGACATATGTTTATATTAATAGACTAAAACTTTTTATTATTATTTACTTTTATTACTTCTATTCATTAAAAAGTATTCTTAAGAATGACTAATGTTGACCTATACAAAATATATTATGCTATATTGTTTAATAATTTCTCAATCATATATGCAGTATCAAAGGGTCCTAAAAGTGTGTATACTGTATGTATATGTATGTTCGTGTGTGTGTGTGTGTGTGTGTATACTGTATACACACACACACACACACACCTATGTATATTATGACAAATGATTCTTTCCGAGCAAAACCTACAATAGATTTATTTTAAATGATAAACCACAGATAAGATGTTAAGAAGTGGTTGTCTGGTCGTCAAAGGTCAGTGGAACATTACCATAATGTGCTGAAATGCATCTGTGGTTCCTCTGCTATAGTACGCCTGTGTTAAATTCTGAGGAACTAACTCATCTACTATATACACCAACTTGACATCAACTGATTAAAAGTGACTTTTACAGTTAATTATGTGAATAGCATTATTTGTTTGCAGATGTCTCTTCTTCAGAAATGTTATTTAGTGCAGCGGCTTTCAAACTGGGTCATGACCCACTGGTGGCTAGCAGACAGGAAATGCATATATCTGAAACCTTCACGCTATCCAAGATGTAGATGAGTTTGTCTCTTGATCAGAACAACTCTGGAGATATTTAGCATTGCATCTCTCGCTCAACAATGGAGAATGGGTGCCATCAGAATGAAAGTCCAAACAGCTGATTAAAAACATTAATAACCCAGGCAAATGAGTAGCAGCGTGTTTGAAAGAAACAAATCCATAATTATAGCTTCGCCTTAAAACATTATACTATGGGGCCGTTGAATGCTTGAATCTGATTGGCTGATGAACGTTGTGAGGTGTGCAATTATTTTCTGGTAAACGCACTGCGAACGTAGTTCCAGGCAGCTATCTTGACCGCATTACATTACCATATCACTTCGCATAGTAAAGCTGTAAAAACGGTCATGCAGGTTGCACAAAAAGGTGTTGTCATCGCTACCCTGACGATTTTATCAGTTAGCCTATATAGTGTAGCAACTTAAATGCTACACATGACATTTCTCACGAGAGAGGAGACCGCGCTGTTTAGATTCTCTCTCTCTCTCTCTCTCTCTCTCTCTCTCTCTCTCTCTCTTTCTCTCTCTCTCTCTCTCTCTCTCTCTCTCTCTCTGCGGCTCTTTCTCTCCCGCTCTCTTTCTAATAACTTAATCAAAACTGCATTAGAATGCTATCAACAGCCCACCTCCATTAGCAGCTTTAAAATTAGGTTTTGGAACTAGCAAAAGAGACATTGAATGAGATGCTGAAGAAATAATCCTACTCACAATAGCGATTTAAGTACAAAAACATCTGTTCGATGTCTTGAGGTGTGGTAACCATACTATAAGCAGAATAATTGACTCCTGGCCGTTGAATTATTAGAAAAATAAGACACACACGAGGTGGTGATGTGCCCACAACGCGAAGCATTAGACACTTCTTCTAATGTAACACTCCATCCTCTGTTCTCCCCTCAAAATCAGCTGTTTTGACTCATAATACTTCATATTCTTTATAACTCTGAATCCCAATACTTTATGGAGCCACTTCATCTGATGATAAAACCTGTATAATGTACTACTGACAGTGTCATATTGTTTTACTTTAGAAGCAAAACTGGCTTCACCCCAAAATGTGAAGGTGACCTCCATCAATATGGCTACAGTTGTTGAATGGACTTCTCCACACAGTCCCATGAGCAACGTGACCTACACAGCAATATATTTGTGAGTATACTCAAAATACAACTAAATAATCCAATATAGAAGAGAAAAAAAAATGAAAATGCATTCAATTGCATGCATGCCATTATGAAATATACCCATCACAATGTGTTTGATCAGCTATAAAAATTGCACTGAACTATTGTTCCGCTGGAATTTGATACTTCTGAGTTTTTGCAGAAGTTGAAAAGAATAGGCCTATTGTGTGAAATAAATATTTGCATTATGCACTTACATAAATAGTGTGTCCTGCTGTGTTTGTCATTGTGTCCTTGTAGCCTGAGAAAAGAAAACGTTTCCATCTGTGTGAACACCAAAGAGCTGAAATGTGATGTAGGAAAACTGCCGTCTGTATTTGGTCGCTATATTTTCCAAGTGCGGGCAGAGGTTCAGGGGCTGTTCTCTGAGTGGGTTAATTCTAACGAATTTTTACCAAATAAACACAGTAAGTGTGAATAAGCTCTTAGTTTGCACTATAGACTCTGGTGTGTTGTAAAGTAAATATAATATTCATAATTAATAATCATATGAACCACTTTGCTCCAATGTAGCGATCATAGGACCCCCTACTGTGCATCTTGTCATCCAAAATAATACCTTGGATGTGCACGTCCAAGCTCCAGTACTGAAAGTGGGCAAACTAGCAGACCTTTTTTCACAAGTGTCCTACATCATCAGATATTGGACCGAAGACTTTTCAGAAGAGGTATAAAATGCTTCAAATCTTCAGGAAGATTTCCAGTTCCATTTTTCAGAAGCTTTGTTCTGCACATCTGCTTATGTGCAAGTTGAGGCATGTGATTATGCTCAGCCTTTACGTCTTAATTATACGTCTTAATTTCACCTAGTGATCAACTAAAATAAAAATATAGAAGAATGTAGAGAATTATCATTACACAGTTAAGTGAATGGCTTATGCTGGATTGACAAAGGTCTGGTGTGGAACCACAAGCAAATAATTTTTTCATACTTATCAGAATAATCATAAGATGACCTTTGTCCCTGTAGGCAACAGAGAAGAAGGTAACTGAATCTGGTGAAGGTGTTAAAGTGAGTGTTAAAGGACTGCAATCCTGGAGCAGATATTGTGCTCAGGCGATGGTGGTTCCTAAAGGCTACAAAAATGCCAAAAAGTTCAGTGATGCCGTGTGTGTGACCAACACACCTGGTAAGTGTGTCTTTGTGACTCGAAGCATTTCAGGCACCCCTGCAATAAATCAACTCAGCAATTGGCATATAGTTATCTATGTCTATAATTATACACAGTAAGGTAATTATAGGTAATATTGTGATTTAAAATGATTTCTGTCAACATATGATGTTCTCAGTCAAAAGTATATTGGGTCAAATTTATAAAATATTCATTCATTGGAGACAGCAGAGAGTTTAAGAATACAGAACTCATTCGAGTTTTTGTTAAACTGATATATTTTTTTTTCAATCAACAAAGTGACACAAAAGTATTGTTTTTAAAGAAGCTTCAAGGTGACTTCCAGGTGCCAATCTTCCTCTCTGTGTGTGTGTTTGTGTTAGTGCTCATCATCTGTGTGATTGCTGCTGCCATCCTTCTTCCTCTGGCAATCCTGGCCGCATGGCTGATCTATAAAGTGTACAGATTCCTGTACCCTAAAACCAAACTACCAGAACTTCTCAAGGTATGTGTCTCATGTGCTTCCACTCCACATTATATCTGTAATATGCACATATGTTCTTTATCTGACCATACAAATGTACTATTTATATAGAATGTTATTTTAGTATTAAATGGAATTTATATTTATTTAGAATTAGCTTGAATTTTTATATTTAAAATTTTTATTCTGGATTTAAATTACTGTAAAATGAATATTACAGTACATTTTACAAGAAAATACTTTGAGATACAAGAGTATATCTTATACTTCAAAATTTCACATTTAATTTGATGTATTAGTTGTGGTTTCTTTGTAATTATTTGTGAAATCTCCTATTAATTTCTGAGTGGAAGTTGTTTCTACACTGTAAAATGAAAGCAAATCAATTAAAAAAAAAAAAAAAAAGATTATTGGGATGCATTTTAAAAGAGAATGCCATTTCAGGTTTTCTAATTCAAAATTTCACTTTTAATTAAAATAGTTCCTTGATGTTTCTTTGTAATTATTTGTGAAATGTACTAGCTTTTGTACCTTCTTTATATATTTAAAAAAAAAATAAAAAAAAAAATAAAATCTAATATTTCAGCTTTATTTTATGGTTTTAGTGAACAAAAACATTGTGTATAAATCATATATTTATATTATATTTTGTTCTAGAATTTATTTGTACCAACATTTTGGAATGCTGAGGCGACCCAACATCCTGCTCACCAGAAAGAACAGCATGATAAAATCAGTGCCATATCTGAGGACTATCTATATGAAGAGCTCAGCGAGAAGTACAAGATCTTAGAGGACAAGGACTCTGGGTTGACGTCTGCTCTCACCCCAATTCAAGAGGTGGAAGAGGACTACAAACTCCTGATGGACACAAAAACTGCACCTGCTTTTTACCCTAACCATCTCTATCCATTATGCCTAAAAGACTCGCTCTTCACTCATTTAAACCAACCCTGCTTCACAAGCACTCAGCCTTGTTACTACAACGTCACAGAGCTGAGCCACACTGACTGTGTTTGCTGATGTCCCCAACAAGCTGAGATGATCTTACTTACTTAAGAATGATCTTATGATTTTCTGCAGTAAATATATAAAATAGTTTGATATGACTATGCAGTGGTGCAATGCACGTATGGCTGTCTGTTGAATGTATATAATTTCTCACATTGTTTTCTCAAGCTAATAACTGAATGCACTTTCTACAAAATGTTTATCATTGTATGTCTATATTTGTTTGCATCGTTATTGTAAAATAGTGAATTTTTTCATAAATAAACCGAGTTGTATTTCTCTGATTTTAATTATACTTTCGAGTTGGTCCAATTAATTGAATTATAACAATGTCTGTTATGTTTTTATTTTATTTCATTTTAGATACAAAACCTCAACCAAATTTCATAATATACTTCTTATATAATTTTTTTATTTTGGTTCTGAAACTCACACAGCATTCTTTCATTAGCTGTGTCTCATTTACAAGGCCACGTCCTCCGGAGGTCGCATCCTCTGGAGGTCGAATCCTCTCTAGGATGCGTATACGGAGTGTCCTTCACCCTGGGATTAAACGAGACGGCCTTCGTAGGACGGACGGAAAACGAAACGGCTAAATAACAGATCCAGTCAGTTTCTACAGTGAACAATATAAAAGTGGCCTCGAAATGTAATACAAGGGTTAAATAATAATTATTTCTCGCCCTGCTAGCAAAGTACTGTTAAACTGTAAAAAAAAAAAAAAAAAATCACTAAACACTTCTAATCATGTTTACCACACTTGTAATTCAACTTTTAAAAAATGAAGAACTTTAAAGTACTTACATTTAAACACCACATCGCTTGTGTGTAGATCTGCCGCCGCCATTTTTTCAAATAAACAACGGTTATTTATGGCGACGCAAGGGATTGTGGGTTATTTGTAGCAGCGAAGGATACACCTCATGTATCCTTCGAATTCCTGTGAAAAAAGGTCGCATTCGAAGGTCTCATTCGGAGTGTGCTACTTGCTTTTCTGAAATGAGACAACCACGATGACGTATGCAGCCTTCGAATGCGACCTTCGGAGGGCGCAACCTTCTAAATGAGACACAGCTATTTTCTTTTTAAATGCATATAGAAGTAAAAAAAATTGTTGGACCTTTTTGCTCTTTGAAACGTCAGCGTTTACTGTTGTCATGGTGACGGGATTGTTGACGTGACCTCAGTGGAGAAACAACAGGTAAGTTATGTTCTACGAGTTTCTGGTGAGTTTTTAAAGTGCGTTTAATTCAGGCAGAGTTTAATAAACAAATAAAAGGACACCTAAACCAAAGTATTTAAGATAAAACTATTATTTTAATGGCGACGTTGCGCGGTTTACAGTAATAACAACCTCTGACTTCCGTTACGTTTTTGAAAACAAACCGTTTATGGAAAATTTCGCCAGGAAACTTAATGCTCTAGTTTGAATAATTTCATTCATCGTTACATTACGTATGTTAAAACTGTAAAGTTAAGGAGGCAAAATGGGAATTTTAATAATATTACGCCTATCCAGAAAGAAAAAAAAAGATTGAAAAAAAATGCATTTAAGAGGTAACTTAACGTTAATAAAAATAACATGGACATTATGTCTATTAATCAAGACCTAAGGTTAAAGTGTATGTGAATGCATAAAGTAAAATATCACATGTAACATTAGACTTTTTAGTTAATGTGAGCACATCAGAACTGCATTTATAATAATTTTACAAGAAATGTGAAAAATATTGTTCACAATAGTACAATACAAAGAATTGAATGTCACACTGAAGGATGTTGCTTGAATGGCACGTCAACTATCCGCTCATAGGTGTGGATTATTTGTTATGATCAAGAATTTCTGTGAAGTCCAGCTGTCATGGAGGTGGTTCATTCTGCCCCTGAGACCTTCTCCAGGAGCGTAAAGAAGAAAAACCTGCTTCCTCTCAGCCAGCTGCTGGAGGACACCAGAAAGAGTGGAAATGTCCCCCATCACCTACTTGAAACTAGTAAGACCACTTTTTTTTTTAACTTTTTTTTTTATGTTTCTTAAACCTCAGACTTGTAGCTTTCTAACAGGCCACCAACATTTCTGCTCTTATAAAAATTGATTTTTTATTTTATTTTACATTGTTGTTGTATCATTTGTCTTTGTATGTTTATCTTTTAGGGGTGTTTGCCAAACTGAAGAGTAATGGTGTAGTTCAGGCCGAACCATTAGAACTGCATTTCAGTGGCTTTGAAGTAGGAAAAGATTACAGGAAGAGTCTGGTTGGTTTTTCACTTCTTGCTAAAAAGAAATAGAATTCATTTTTGGTGTGAAAAGTTTTGTGGAATGTTTACATGGCTAATGTTACAGACAAAAAAAAACAAAAACATTTTTACTATTGCTAAAGATTTCACTGGAGAATCCAAATTTGCGTGGACAGTACTCTGCAGTCGGAGGGAAAAATCTCATGGGTTGTAACTGAAAAAAACATTACAAAAGAGGAAGAAAATGGGAGGAAGTATGATGTAATGACAAAAACTGTTGTTGTTTTTTTTGTTTTTTGTTTTCCTTAGAAACTTGTCAATGTCTCTTCAGAGGTACTCGGTGTCCACATTTTACCTCCTTTGACAAAGCATTTCCAAATTAAGTACACCAAAAAGGTAACCATTAACCTGCTTTCAAACATTACTTTTACAGACCTGCAATAAAAAATGTATATAATGTTCCTAATTATTTAGTTTTGGAGCTCAGCAAAGGTGAATTGATTAATACGTGATGAAAGTGTTTGGGCTAAATATTATTATTATTTTTTTATAAATACATTATATTTATCATAAAGTAAATAAAGGTAATTTTAGGACCATTAAGATGGTATTCCTTTTTTGAATGCAGTGCCGACTGGTTCCAGGTCTGGCTTACACTGTTACAGTGCACTTCCAGCCAGATGAGTGGCGTTACTTTTCTGATAACATAAGGATTCACTGCAAGGTGAGAACATGTTTTCATCTGCACATGCAAATTCTGACAGGACTTAGAACAGCTGTAACCTGTGTGTGTGTTTGTATGGTTTTCAGGGTGAGGAGAACTTACTGGTTCCTGTTCATGCATATCCTGTTATCAATGATCTTCACATCCCATCTCACATTAGTCTTCCCCCAGTGCCACTTGGGCAGAGGTATGCAATGAAAAACATATTACACAAATAATATGTGTAAAATAAATGTATGTTAAATTTTTTGTTATAACATTTTTATATGATATATGAGTGTATATACACACTACTGTTCAGGAGTTGTCTGAATAGTGTTATTGATCTATTTTTATATTTTTAGTTAGCAAGGATGCATTACATTGATAAAAAGTGACCATAAGACTTTTACAATGTTACAAAAAAATATATATTTTTGAATATATATATATTTTTTTTTTATATGAACTTAAGGCTGCGATAATGGCTGCAGAAAATTGCAGCATTGCCTTCATCGGAATAAATTATGTTTTAAAATATATGAAAACAGAAACAGATTTTGAATTCTAGTATTATTTAACTATATTACTGTTTTTACTGTAGGTTGATCCAATAAATGCAGCCCTGGTGAGCTTAAAGGAACACAAAATAGGCTCATTTTCCAACTCCCCTAGAGTTAAACAGTTGAGTTTTACAGTTTTTGAATCCATTCAGTCGATCTCCGGGTCTGGCGGTAGCACTTTTACCTTATAGCATAGATTATTGAATCTGATTAGACCATTAGCATCTCGCTCAAAAATGACCAAAGAGTTTCTATATTATTCCTATTTAAAACTTGACTCTTCTGTAGTTACATTGTGTACTAAGACCAGCGGAAAATGAAAAGTAAAATGGTAAAACTCAACTGTTTAATTTAATGGGAGTTGGAAAAAAGGCTGTTCCTTTAAGGGACATTCAAAAAACACTCACCTCAATTTTTAAATGGTAGTAAACATAATAAAGAAAATGGAAATAATATGACATTATATTTCCCTCTGTTGATATTTAAATGAAAATGTGAAAATATATGACTTTCTTTTGCTTTTATAGTGCCAGTCATGTGATTCCACTTAGCTGCAGTTGTCCAATAGACTTCGAGTTCCAAGTGCACTGCCTTCAGCCCCATAAGGCCTTCACTGTAAAGCCAATGTCAGGTAACCAGATTCCTTCACATTTGACATATCTGCTGTCAGAGAGCAATGTGAACCAGTATAAAGGCATAAGTATTGATACAACTCTACTTGGTGATCAAATATATACTACTACAGTAGATTTTACTTACTGTACTTGTGTTATCCCCATGTTAATCAGGGATTATTCCAGCAAATGGAAACACCATGTTAAAAGTGACATTTACACCTCTGCAATACGGTACAGCTGATATCACATTACAGCTGGTCATCTCTCAGTTCAACTCCAAACCTGTCATCTTCACAGTGACGGGTTCCTCATCTCCATTCCTGCTGATCAGGTAATACACAGAAAAAATAAAGCTAAAGATTACAATGCAATATACTTAAAAACAATATGCTAAAACACTCATAGCACTTTAGCAACCACATAGCAATATCCTTAATGTAAAATGTAATGTAAATATCTAAGTTTAGATGCTATTGCACAAACAATCATGGCGTTTGTGTTCTCTGTGCCTCAGTAAATCTGATGGAAATGTTGAGGATGGTGATCGTTTTGGTGAAGAGTGGAAGACATCTGAAGGAAAATCTCCGGCCGTTACATCCCATCATAAATTTAAAACGGCTCCCTCCTTGGAGAAGGTAATCTGAAACTTCTATTACTCCAATTTTGAAAAGATCAGCTTCAATCACAGTGTGTTTTTGTGATGGGTTGGTGCTGCTCTAGCTGGAGGACAAGCCAAGCCATGCTGTTTGCCAGCAAAAATATTGGTCTTTGCAGCAGAGCAAGACAACCTGCACCCAGAACAGAAAACACAGTGTTTTTTACAACAGGGTCTGAAAACTTTTAAGCTGATCAAATACAGGAATTTGAATTAGCTGAGGTCAATTTCATTTGTGCCCATTACAAAACAGTAGCTGAGAGGTTTGTGTGAGACTGAATTACTAATTGAATTTTGTTGTTTGCACACTGAGCTTCCTGAATTGAATTTGAATTGATACCCTGCCAGCCATCAAATGTGGAAAACACACACACAATTACACTTATAATCTAGCAAAGCTTTTAGCTGTGGTATTGTTTAAAGTCATTTCTATATTACAATTTCTATAATACAGTTATAGTAAATCAGATTAAAATATATATAATGAAATGATGAGTGTTGGTAATAATAATAATGTTTGTACATAGAAAAATTAAAGCATTTCTTCTGGTTGAACTATCATGCAGCAGTCATAAAGTGATTAATCATACAAACTGTACATTTTTTTTACTCTTACAGGGCAGCAAGAAGAAGACCAAACCTGATCCTCAACTGCAGGTTTCCACCCCAGATGTCACCACACGTGCAGGACTGGTTAAAATGCTTCTCCAGCCACAAGACAAAATTAGATACAAGGAGCTTCGGGAGGGTACGAACACCATTTCTCATTCAGAGGGCCTCCGGGGTGCATGTTAAGACCTAAAACCCTGGAAATTAGTTTGGCAAAGGCTCGATATCTGCGTTTTGAAAAGCTGATGTCTTCACCCTTTTTTTTTTAAACTGGCATTGGACAGCCAGCTTCAACAAGCTATGTTGTTCCTACAAAAGACAAAGAGTTATGGTGGTCCACCAGCATTATACCTGCATTTAAAAGCAAAAACGTGCTCAGACCAGCATGGAAATGGATGTTGATCTAATCTGGTCCTTTCAGCACACTGGAGCTTAGATAATAATAAATAGTGCACCATTTTATATTCTCCAAATTACATGACCCTTTTGCAAGTTACCCAACCTGAAAATGGCCTTTTGCTGTGGTGCTTTTCTTGACTTCTGAGGCCATTCTTGAGCTCACATGTGCCACTTTATTTTGTGCTGCCCTCACCAGAGTCATAACTCTGTATGTAATTCTAGTAAAATCTGATGACAGCAGTGGAGTTAAAAAGAAAAAAATCAACATTTCTTACCCAATGTGGTGTGTATGATGTTAAATATGTTATATATCCTGAATAACAAAAAACCTTATAAGCTTATTACGGCTGATACACCAAAATCCAATTTTAACGATTTAATCAGATTTGAAACCGTACTGTACATGAACAGATTTGGATTGGATTTGTAATCAAATATAAATCGACGTGACCACAGATCACAGTTATTTAATTCTGTGTATACCTGTGTTTTTTATTTGTTGAAGCCATGTCTTATACCAAGGTTGCAGACCAGACAAGAGAGATGAAAGAAGCCGCATTTTTAAAGAAGGTCCAACAAAAAGAGCAGAAAGCCAAACATATGTGCTGGTTTGTTGCTCCATGTGATTTATATAACATATGACTTATAGATATTCTGAGTTTACCAACAATATTATATAGTGAACTAGAAAACCTTCAAAACTAGTTTGTTTTATCCTTAGGCAAGTTGATCTGGGTGATGAACCATGTGCAATAGACCATAAACTTCAAATTTTGAAGGAGCAAGATGAGGCTCTTGCTGCATACAAAGTAAGCCAGTGTATTGGTTTAATTCACTTTGACCATTTTGTGCCACTTTCCACTGAACACTCATGCTTTTCATGTGAATTTTAGCTAAAATACAGCGGTGAGTCGGTGGCCTCTTCAAGATCTTCAACTAAACTTTCCTCACGGCGAGTTTTGCGAAATGTTGGACAGGTACAGTACATGATAGTGTGAAATTGAAATATTTGAATAAATTAGCATCTTTATTATTGAAGTCATGATTATAGCATGTAACTTTGATGTAGCTTGTGTCCCAGTTTGCCTACTTATTGCTGTATGTACTGATGGTGGGAAAAATACATACCGTATTTTCCGGCCTATAAGTCACACTTTTTTCATAGTTTGGCTGGTCCTGCGACTTATAGTCAGGTGCGACTTATTTTTCAAAATTAATTTGACATGAACCAAGAGAAATGAACCAAGAGAAAACATTACCGTCTACAGCCACGAGAGGGCGCTCTATGCTGCTCAGTGATCCTGTAGTCAACCACTGAGCAGCATAGAGCGCCCTCTCGCGGCTGTAGACGGTAATGTTTCCTCTCGGTTCTTGGTTCTAAATAAATGCGGTTTATAGTCCGGTGCGACTTATATATGGTTTTTTCCTCATCATGACGTATTTTTGGACTGATGTGACTTATACTCAGGTGCGACTTATAGTCCGAAAAATACGGTAGTTTCGAATATGTAGAAGAAAGTATGATAAGATTATATCATGAAATTGCATGTCACATACAGCACTGTTCGCATGTAAGCATTAACATTTGCTCCAGTCATTATTTTTAAAATTCATATCTTTTAGACTTATTGACCAGCTCTCTGTTACAGCTCCCAGAATGCACTGCTGTTTTCAGCAGCTATGGCACTGGCCTGCTGGAGGTCAGGCAGAGAGCGCTCAGAATCTTCCAGCAGGCTGCTCGAAAGGTGACATTGTTAATTTAATTTGAATGACATTAAACTATTATTTAACATATTACTGCGATGCTTGTTTACCACTCACTGTGCTGATTATCAGTGCTTGTAAATTAAATGCTTGACTGTACTAATAAGTATAATAATGCTACATTGTGTTTTGTTTAATTGAGGTTGTTCTTCAATGTCGTATGAACAAGAGATTGGTGTCACTAAGAAAGCTTGTTCGCAACACCAGGAGTCTACGGGGAGACAAATTATCAGGCGAGTCTGGATTGTTCTTTTAAGAAACTAATTCTTGTATTCAGTAAGCACACATTAGATTCAAAAGTGAGAGTATTGACTTTTACATGTTTACAGAAGCAATCTATTTCAAATAAATGCTGTTCTTTTGAAGTTTCTATTCATCAAACAATCCTTACAAAATGTCTTGAAAAATCATGGCTGCCACAAAAAAAATGTTCAACATTGATGATATAAGGCATTTTTCTTTAGCACCAAATCAGCATCTTAGAAAGATTTCTGAAGACGGGAGCAATGACTGATGAAATTTAGCTTTGGCATCACAGGAATAAATTACATTTGAAAATATATTCAAATAGAAAGCCTTGGTGAGCCTAAGAGAGTAAAAAATCTTGCCTTCCCCAGTCTTTTCAACAGCCATATCAATAGATTTCAAACATTCTTCTGTTGATTTGTTGTAGATGGGGATGAGAAGCCATGTCTTTTTACACTGACACCAGAAAAACTTCTGCCCTTCACCTTCAATACATTCACACCTGATGATCAAGATGATGAACTTGTGAGAGACTGCTTATGGTTATTGAGCAGAGCTTATGTACTGTAACTCTGATATACTTTATAATTGGGGTTTTACAACAAAACTCTTTTCAGTAACTGTAAATAGAATCTTAAGGGGTTAATTTAGTTTAAATAAAAAGTTTCAGTTCAACATTTGAGATGGGTAATATCAGGGCATATTTCGTGTTGTTGAGGATGAAGTTGTGCTGTGGTTTTCAGGCTGTGGATGCATTGAGGCATGTTCCCGTCAGAATGCCTGAAGCGGATATGAAATTCACGGTTCCATTATTCAGTCTAAAGGTACAAGAAGAAAGTGCTTTTTCCCATTCCTTCACCTTCTGATAGGGAATTTTTTTTACTTATAATCTTTCCTAAAATTCCTGAATTACTGTAAGTGGCTTGAAATGTCAAATGTGGTTATGTGAAATGTCTTAATTTGCGGAATATACGTGAGAGATGTTCTTACGTGTGTGGATGGTTAAGTGGCAAACCACAAAGAAAAAACAGGAAGTGCCACATGAAAGCCAGTAGTTTATCCAAAATGGTGCTGAGAATAGTTCTAAATAATATTTAAAATAATAGCTCACTCAAAAATGAAAATTATGTCAATTACGCGCTCAAGTCATTCCAAACCTGTCTGACTTTGTTTTTTCTGTGGAACACAAAAGAAAGTATTTTGAAGAATCCTGGTAACCAAACAGTTTTGGTTCCCATTGACTTCCATTGTATGGGCAAAACAAACAAACAAACAAATGAAAAAAGCTGAGACATTTTCTAAATATTTTTGAATTTTTTTTTTAGGTGAACTATCACCTTTATTTCTACATTTCATAATATTTTTGAGATCCATTTAAAAACATGAAATTGCCCCTTTAACAGAAACAAATATTAATTTCTTTGGGAATTGCACATCTTTTCTTAAGGTCCCCCAGCGTTACAAACTGATGGGTTATCAGCCTTTATCTGTCTATGATGCAGCAGCAGCATTCATTCCTGCTGATGTGAGTAGGACATTACGTACTGGAGCACAGGTAAACATGCGTTTGTGTTACTTTTAGTCATTAAAGTTGTTTAATTTTTTTATTTTGCAATTCAAAGTTTGTATCAAAAATAAGTCTGTAAGCAAATCTAATTATTGTGTTTTAATAGGATGAGTTGTTGCCTCTGGTGACATGTACAGCTGTAGATTTCAGTGAAGATGAGGATGATAAGAAACAAGAGGAAGATGATGGATCACTTCAGGATTTAGGTCCCACACTTAGTTTCAGTGCACCTGAAGCACTCCTCAGACCACCCAGCGCCCACCCTCTCCGGATCTTTGTATGGTTTTTGAGTCCATAATCATACCATGATCATGTTCATATACTCTGAATAAAACTAGGTTATTATTGTTAAATGAAATAAAAAACGTAAAAAAAAAAAAAAAAAAAAAAAAATATATATATATATATATATATATATATATATATATATATATATATATATATATAAGTTTTATAAAAACTCATAATAATGTGTTAAAATAACATTGCAACAAAGTATATATAGCCTGTCGGTTCTGTAGTTTTTTTTTTTTTTCATGTAAAAAGTTTAGAATTATTATTTTATGCAAGACATTGAAAATGGCCATCTTAATGAATTAATGTTATCTTTATTTTCATTTAGAATCCTGCACCACATGTTTATGCCTTTAAACCAGCTCCGCTTTACCTGGAGTGTGATCTGGACTTTCATTTGTGTCCACTGCCACGATACACCATCCCTAAAGGCGATGTAGTGGGTGTGCATCTCCCTCCAACACAGAAGAAATTTCTGGATAGAAAGGTTTGTTGTGAATTTTTACAGAAAGAGACATTTACGCACATCACAGTTTGAAACAGTTTCACAAAAACTATCAGTGTGACTTTAAAATGAAGTTTATATCATAGCTGCCACTATTACTGTCTGAAATCATTAGCATCCAGGCCTGGAATTATTTGTTTTATTTACATTTAGTCATTTAGCAGACACTTTTATCCAAAGTGACTTATAAATGAAGATAATGCAAACAATCAACCAAAACAATCAAATAAAAAGAAAACAGAATAGAAAAAGAATAGAGCAATGTAGTGTTTGAGGTCTTTTATTATTTATTTAATGTTATTAAAGGGGTCATATGATGCTTTTTTAAAGATCATTATTTTGTGTATTTGTTGTAACAATATATGTTGACATGCTTTAATGTCCATAAAACACATTATTTTTCAAATACTGTACATTATTGTAGGTAGCTTCATCTTTCAAAATAAATGTAATAATAATGTTAATAATGTCCTTAGTTTTACCATCAGTTCAAGCCTGAAAGGTTAACAGAGTCGCGTAACAGACACAGTTATGAAGCTCGTATGTGTTTGTAGTACACAAGCCACGGATGGTTAAGACCACTGACTCCACTGTGTGACCCTGTCTCTCTCTCTCTCACATGCCCCCGCACACACACACACACACACACACTAACACACACACACACATATAAAACTCAGCATTTAAACATTCAATAGCAATTACTTAAAATTAATAACAAAACATACTTACAGCAGCTAATTCAGAAGCACCTGAACACCTAGGTTCACAATCAGTCATCCATAAAATGTGTTCCTGTTCTGTTTTAAGTAATCATAAAGACTCCTGAATGCACCTACTTTCGGAAGACCAAATAAAGTGCTTTTGCTTTCACCTAGAAACACAGCATCTCCCTGACATGGTTGCTTCAACACTTACTGCAGTTACTGAAACCACGCCGCCTTTCTTTGTGTGAACATTTGGGCGGCATTATGCAAATATTTCCACATAGTGACGTAGATATGTGAGGGTGTGTTTAAATGTGGAGTTTTAGGAGGGCGTTGCAGTCTTAACGTTCATAAAGAATATCTCTTTGCATTTGAGACTTCGGTCTTTGCAACTTTACCGATCTTCTTCATGTACCAAGAGCTTGTAACACTCCAAAGAGAAAGGAAAAATTTAAATTGCATCATATGACCCCTTTAAGAAAAAATATTTGTAAATCCTATATGCATTTACATAAAATATAAATTGCAGGATATTATCAAAGGGATTATGACATGGAAGAAGTTTCCCTCTGTGGCCTTGAGCACTTTATCCAGTATTTCGACTGTAAGGGGCGACTGCGTCCCTTATGTGTAAGTACTACACACACACACACACACACTCACACACACACACACACACTCTCTCTCTCTCAGTTACACACTAGGGTTTATTTACACATGCAATAAAACAAGTCCAACTGTTGCAAAACTCTTTTCTCTCTAGGTCTGACCCCTTCGATATGGTCCTGCTGCCTGTGGAGGCTCCTCTGCCTCTTCAGGATCTGCCCGACAGCATCAGAGATGAGATTCAAGCTGGAGTGTAAATACAGTTTAGCCACCAGCTTCAATAACCCCTCCGCCTTTGATTGCTTGTCACAGCATTTCCAGACTCATGATGGTTTGATTTCTGACAGGTTCGAGAGCTCAGATCTTCGTCTCACTCCTGAGATGGTTGAGGCAGAGTTCGGTCTGTCTGAGAGAGCTTCAGCTACATCTATTAAAGAGGATCGGGATGAAGTCAATGGGTCAGTGCAATGGGTTATCATATCATTGAGACTTGATAATTGACTTGTGTTTATCATGGTTATGTTGAGGTTGATGTCTGAATGATTACAAACCTAAACGTAATCTTTTTGTCTGCAAGTCTCAGAACTCCAGTTGCAACAGTCGAATCTGCAGAAACAGCCTTGAGGTAAGATCCATCACTTCAATCTTTTCAAATGTTGTAGCAAATAATCTTCATATAGATCAGGTGATTGCTGAAGTATAAGCAATAAAGTAAAAGGGCAGTTTTATGTCTGTTCTGCAGTTCTGGCATGTAGGGGAAGTTGATTCCAGCACATTATTTGCCTTGTTGTTCAGGTTGTGAGGTGAGATAAAGTTTCTTCCTCTCTTTTGATCTCAGAGACACACGCGAGCAGCCGTTGGCGTCAACACAGAGCAACAGACTGGGACCAAAAGTGCTGGCCAGATTAAAAGAATTGAAATCTACAGGCAGAGTCAGCTGTGCTTCATCATGTGACAGTAAATAGCACTTTTATCTATGTGTGCCTTCATGCTTTAGTAATTCTTTCATAATTAAATGTTGTATGTACATATTCTGTTAATAAGCACAACTAGAACAATGCAATGGTTAGTGAAATGCAGTGCTAGCGCAAGTAAACCTGCAGACTTTAGCAAAATACAGTGACAAGCCACCAGATGGCATTAAATGTCTGACACATGAAACTCAGCAACTGTACATTCAGAACCAGATTTCATGATCAATATTTGTATGGGATCTTCCTTTTTTCATGAGTTCTATTAAATATTTTTTTCTAAACCCATTTTCTTTATTATCTATTTGATATTAATTCTTATACACTTTAATATATTTTACACATTTTAATATAGATTTACATCATAATATTATTTTTTTAAATCATAAAATATTAAGTGTAGTGATTAACTATATGTTATAACTATAAGTAACTATATGTTAGGTATATGTATATATATATATATATATATATATATATATATATATATATATATATATATATATATATGTATATATATATATATGTATATATATTCGTTTCAAATTAGATGAGCATAATATCACGTCAAACTGGAAAAATTTGATACATTTTTACTTTTTTTTTTTTTGCTTTAATAACAGCAGTCCTCAGTAGGGTGTGTATTCCAAGTTTTTGCCAAATATATTTGTTATTTTAATACATTTTACATAATAATGCTCGTAAAATATGTACCCCCCCCCCCCCAAAAGATATTTTTACCAACAAGACAACATAATCCAGCATTTTCTTCTGTCATTAGATTCTGTGAGAGGCTGATTATTAGGAAGATAAGGAGGGATTAGATTTCATTTTACACGGCCTGCTGTGCACTCAAGCAAATGCCAGCCCGAGTCTATTCTGTCTGACAATCTCTCATCCACAACAGTTTTGCTGTGCTGCTCTCACCTCCACATTTACCTCACAATAGCAAACCGCTGCTTGATTTTTGTCCCTGGGGAAAGAGGGAGAAAAGGCAGCTTAATTATCACCCTGCATTGCACAAAGTTCATGGTAGGTTGACACCTGATATCTGTCATATCATTTGCATTACAAGCTGTTCTTGTAATAATAATGGTGCTGCATCTCAGCTGCTTTCCATAACCGACTCTCAAATCTCTGGACCTGGAAAAACAAACATTTACATTACATTGCATTACAAATAAATAATTAAATCCATTTTAAATAAGCCTGATTGAATAACTTCTGTGACCAATATACTACTAGAGTAGTTTAAAACTGAATATAACTTAATAATAGTAAAACGTCTTGTAGATGTGAAACTATACTTAGATGCTGATAACTCATTTCTTGTCAAGTCAGTTTCTCTGTGTTCCTCTCAGGAGTCAGTCCTGCGACGTTTGCATTTCCAGCACAGCTCCTTAACTACCCTTTAACGCTTGGTAGGTGTAATTGTTGGGCTACCAGCCCCCGTGGAAAAACCACACTGAAGTCATAGATTGTCACATTAGGGGCAAGTCTGAACAGGATCTTGCCCACAAAAGACTGCACAGTAAGGATGACTTGTAGATCTTTTCCCCCACAAATCAATTCGCAGAGGACACAATGTTAGGAAAATTTCTCTAATATTTTTTATTTAATCCAGCACATATACAATTTTTCATTAGCTGAATGAAATAAAATATACATACAAGAACCGGGGGCCCTCCATTTTATTTTCATGTTAAAAATAAACTTTAATTTTATCACATTACAAGATGTTCTGCTTTGGTATTCATACTTACTCAATGAAAGCAAAGCTTTGATATCGGAGATAATATTGGTTTTTGATATTGCAGACAAAGCTTAGCAGCAATTCCTGAGAACTTAAAAAATTGCAACAAAACAGAAGGATTTTGTGTTTATTTACTTGCAACTTGACATCTCACAGAGAGTATAGCTGCACAATAACCCTCCTAAAATTCGGTTTAGGAATCACTCTACCTGAAATTCAGACACTGCAATACTTAATAGCGACACCATCAGGAACCAAAATGCCCCAAAACAGAAGGATGTTCTTGTTGCATTGTCTGAAATTACTTTAAGAAAACCCTGCATTAGTGAGGCTGAAACTGTCTGATCTGTCATTGTTTACACGCCTTCACAAATTAGATTTAGGTCTTGTGAAATGCCAAGTCTCTGACTGAAACATCTATAAATAGTACATGTTGCTGCTGTGCTGTACTACTTTGAGATCAAGCAATTCCACTCAAATGATGCCAGATTCCTCTATATGGGTAAATGTGGAATCAGTAATCCTGTGACATAGTGTGAAGTCAGACTATTTTGATATAGAACTATTTGTCCTTCTTATCCTCCACGACCTCGGACAAATCCTCCTGCCTAAGAGTCTTCACTCGGGCCTCCATGTTGGCGATCCTCTGTTTGATCTTGTTCTGGCTGGATGTCCAATCTGCCATAAGACGAGCAAATTTGGTTTGCATCACATCTAGATTGGTCTCCATTACAGTGACCTTTTCCTCCAGATCCTTCGGGTCTGCACCAGCATTGGCTGCAGCCTCGTCAATGAGATTGTCTTTCATCAGAATAGCCCTACCTTTCTCCTCTAGTGCCTTTTTGGCTTCTGGGTACTCGGTTAACGCCTCCATTAGGTCATCTTTCGAGAGCGCGAACAAATCTGAGTATCCCACACTACGAATGTTAGCAGTCCTGCGGTTACCGGCTTTACTTCCTTTGATGCGGAGGATGCTGATCTCACCGAAGTAAGCGCCATCGCTGAGCACCACAAACTGCGTGACACCATCATCTGCCACCACAGCTAGTTTGCCTTCTTTGATAATGTACATCTCCCGCCCAATGTCTCCCTTCTTGCAAATGTAGTCGCCTGGACTGAAAACCTGTGGTTGAAGTTTAAGGACGAGCTCAACAAGAAGACCTGCTTCACAGTCCTGGAAAATACGCACCTTCCGAAGGGTTTCCAGATGCACATTGATGGCGATCTCTGCCTTGAGCTTGTCTGGGAGGTTCTTGAGCACTTCTTTTTCATCGCAGGTCTTCTGTTCGGTCCAAAGGTAATCGAACCACTTCACGACACGGGCCTCCAGATCTTTGGTGACCTTTCGGAACTGCATGTACTGCTTGATGGAGTCAATCTTGGCCTGGAACTCCGCGCGGGATGCATTCATGTTGGAAATCATGGCACCGACATTACCAACGATGGTGGCAAAAATGAGCACACCAATGAGAAAATCAGAGACGACAAATAAATACTCAACGTCTCGGACAGGCGGTGGCGTTTCTCCAATGGTTGTGAGCGTAAGAGTAGACCAGTACAAGCAGTAGATGTACTTCCTGGCAAGGCGGCCGAACTCGGGGTCGCTGATGTTGGGGTAAACCCAAGTGTCTGAGCCAAAACCGATTGTCTTTGAGATGGCGAAAAAGATGCAGCCGTTCCAGTGGATGATGATTAGGATGTACAGGACGAGATTGCTGATTCGGAAGATGTTTGGGAAGTTGGTTCTGGTTTCAGTACGGTCAAAGAACTCAAAAAGACGAGCCATTTTGAAAAGCCGGTTGAATCTTAGTTCTGGATTGTTGTAACCCACTTTTAGCATTAATATGTCTGTTGGCATCATGGAGATCAAATCAAATCTGAATTGTGGCGACTTTTTGTAGCGTTCCCAAAGCTTCTTAGATTCTCTTACTAGCAAGCCTTGCTCCAAGAAACCTGTCAAAACAATTTAGTTGTCATGTACAATTTACAAAAATTTTTGTCCCTGTATAGCAGTGATTGTATATGACTAAGTGAACACAAACAGTGACTAATAATCTAACCTGTTCTTGATCTCACAAATGTGTCCATATAGTAGATGACATCGGATGAATAGTCCAAAACTATCCATAAGATGGTGTAATCATCTTGCAGTTCATTAAAACAGGCTCTGTTTAAAATTAAAATAAAACAATAACACAAGATCATTTTTTTAAATATATTTCTGCATATAGTTTTCTTGTTTGTTTGATAATAAGCTGTAATGTTCTTATTATTTTAAATAATTCATATTTAGAATTAATAATTAAATATAATTGCTTATTTATTAATAGTTGTTTTATGGTAATATTATAACATTAAAATATCTTCAGAGCTAATATATATTAATTTACCTGGTAACAAGCATCATTAGGTTGTAGAAGACTGGTATCGCTACAATGGTCAACCAGTGATAGTACATATCTGTCGCTGGATCAATAATCCAAACGTGTTTTCTAAATTAAAAAAATTAAAAAAGAACACACATTTACTAAGTTCTGGACTGAATACATAACTACATTTATTTGCCTTTAAATTGAGTAAAAATACTCACGGTTTCTCCTCTTCCTTCTTTTTCTCATCTTTTTTCTCATCTTTCTTTTCATCTTTTTTCTCATCCTTCTTTTCATCTTTTTTCTCATCCTTCTTTTCATCTTTCTTCTCCTCTTTCTTTTCATCTTTCTTCTCATCCTTGTTTGGTTCTTCTTTCTTATCATCTTTCTTTATCTCCCTGTCATCCTTTTTGCTGCATTAAAATGATAATTGTTATTTAGAAGGTAGCAAATCACAGAATGTACCTATAACATGTAACAATATTTAACTTTCTCACATACTCATCTGTATTGTTGCAGTTGTTCATATTCAGTTTAGCAAGAGGCCACTGATTTGCATTGTTGTTGAAACTGTGAAGACAACAATATTGTTTTATTCCTGTAGTTTGATTAGAGATAAAATATGAAATACTAAAATAAATGATGTAAAAGCATGGCCCCTTTTGGCTTATTATCAGGCATAGATATTAATATCCTAAATGGATTATATCCTAAATGGACACTACATTCTTACTGGTAGCTGAAAGCATTATCAAATTAACCTAAATGTTTAATAAATGAACAAGGAGGAACTATGTGTTTTCAGATTCTGTGGGCCCGCACAATGTGGGGCTTTATATAATGCTTTTCAGTGTGTTAAATTCAAGCAGGTAAGTAGCAAGACAGAGAAATGAGTGTGTGGCAGACAGCAGGGGATTATAAGGTCACTGCCAGCACATCCTCTGTTGTTGTCTTGAGAAATACACTTAATCTCACTACAGATCACGGGGCATTACATTAAGGCTGATTGCATTTGCTCTGCAAGTATTTCTGATAATTAGCTGCATATTAAGTTTATTAAGTCACACCTTCTGCACACTAACAAACCAAAAGTACAAAAGCAAAGCTATACTCTATACAAAGGGTCCGTAGAAATGTAAAAAAAAATCACAAAAATCAAACCTTTCATTGGATAATAAGAATTTAAAATCGGGGGAAATATCATTAGATTAATTTTCACAGCCTTCTTTGATCATATTTACCAAGGATGTCCATATTTTTGGGTATGACTGTATATATGATGTCTTTTTGCATTTTAGGATGGGGATACCTTGCATGAGGATTATAATATTTGGGGGTCTGTGCCATCTAAAAAATTCAAAACCCCTGCTCTCTACAACAAAATGTATGATGCATTACTTTAATGCTGTATTTAATTTCAACTTTGCTCAATCCTATGAAGCCTTTATCATAGTTGATACACAAATGACCTTTAAATTATCAGCATGATTTGCTGAAAACCCTGTTGTATACAATCTACTACAAGTGTGTGTGTGTGATTATATCAGGTTTATGGGAAATGTGTATTTGTACATCTCTCAGTCATCACTGTAGTGCACTGCATTACGTTTTTCTCCCACAATTAAAACTATAGAGCCTTTAAATATCATCTTAATAAGACATATTATGGGGAAACATATAGTGACAGTTGATATTTATATGAATTTTATGCAAGTAGTATGTTATACATTTATAAAAATCACATTTATTCGCATAATAAACTATCATAATTTCATCTTTGACTAAATAAATATCAGCAACTTCATATTTTTGCAATTGCAAACTTCTGAATAATCTGAAATCTGAATAATTTCTTCTTTTTTTCTTGAGTGTAAGCTTCACGTGTGTGTGTGTGTGTCTGTGTGTGTGTTGGTGGGGGTTGCTCACTGTGTACATGCTTGCATTTTCACTCACTTCCTCTTGTGCAGTTGGTCCTGTCCTCTGTTGTCCCATGATGCATCTATTTCCTCTGGCATGTCTTCATAGTCAGACTCCTCTGTTATCATAACTGGATCACTGCATTCTGAAGCTTCACATTTGGTGGATCGGCCTCCAAACCACAGGATGAAATGGGACATCCTGAAAGTGAAGGTACAATAACTTATAAAAATCACGTTTAATGCACAAACAATCCTCAAATTTCCAACAAAGCAAAAGATCAAATCACCTGCCCATTAGTCCACGGGGAGGCTGATCACTGGAAATGAGACAAATATACCAAATTAAATACTTGGAATTAAATGGTAGCCAGACATGCCGTGAATGTGAGAATTGTTCAAAGTAGATGGCATATGTGTGTGGCATCTCCCCTGACCTTTCCCCTCTCTCGATCAATTCAATAGCTGGTTCAGGAGTGAAGGCGGATCTTTGTGAGGGGAACGATTGTTCTGTGCAGATTTTTGCCATTTTATTTCCTGTTAGGCCATTCACTGCAATTAGATCACATCTGGAGCCTTTGGGTAATCACTCCTGAAAACTGAAATGTTCTTTCATTAGTAGACAATTGTACTTCCACATGCAAAGTGGTTATTATCCATTCTGACACAAACAATGTTCGAATCTATAAATAAACATAATTACAGTATTAAAGTGGTGTGTTTTCACACTGCTGCACATTGACCATTTTTGTCTCACAAAGATTCAAAATAAATCCTTGTTCTTTTTTAAGAAAGGATAGAAGGATAATGATCCCATGCCAAATGGATGCAAGTGTCTGCTCTATAAATATACACAGCAGTCTAAATGCTTCGTGGAATCAGGGGATGTCTTCCAGGAAGATAAGCTGTTTTAGGACAAAACGAGCCTGTGGTTTTGCACAGGACATTTCTTACTAAGACAGGCAGGTAAACATGGATCTTCTCTCCCTCCTGCGTGCTATAACTGGGGATTCCCTTAGCCAAACATGCTAAGATCAAACTTGCAAGTGCTTGAACTTGAGAAGCATCTCATTCAAAGTTCAACCTCACTGAATATTTGTTTGCACTGTATGTAGCAATTCTAACAATGCCTCTAACCAAACAGTTGCTGTTATTTTAAAGTCCCAACCGTGTTTTAATTTTGAAGCCCTGCTAAAAGGCCACCTGAGAGTGTGTCTGTTAGAGATGAAAACTTACAAAACCAACAAAATTCAAAATTCCTTTAGATCTCACATAGAGTCTAGTTGACATTCTACAGTTTAGCTGTGAACAGAAAAATCTACTGAGCAGATCTACCTGAGACATAAAAGCTGGACAGACTGTTTAACTGTCATGTGCGGATCTATAACCATAACTTTCCAAGAAAGCAAACTTGGCATTTGATGCCCTGCCCAAAAAACAGAAAGAGAACAGGGAAATCATTGAAACAATCAAATCAAAGAACAATTTGTTTTAGAGTAGACGATATACAATTTGATATAAAAAATATTAAAAACACCAAATGAAATAATAGAATATGTACAAAGAAAAAAATAAACGTGCATTATAATGGAATTATAACTATTTAAATTTTGTCATTGTAAGTAATTAATATGGCTTACATTTTAGACAAAAATTGTCAAATTTCTAGCCTACATTTCTCCTTTTTTTTAAGGTTTTCATGATCACTCAGTTGCAACTCCACTCCGGATTGTCGATTTCCCCACTGCACTTCAATTAAAGAGAGAAACCCCGTCTTGAGAAGTACTGCTACCGTTACCGTACTACTAAACACCAGAGAAAACCTTGATGCTCTGATTTTCTAAATTATGAAAACCGCTTTTTACTCCCGACAAAATCTGTTCCCTATCTAAACTTTACTCTGAAAACAGGCAAAAAGTGAACCGTCCTTTTCTTGTTATATGTTATATCACATCCGGGCTCATGGAGCTCTGCTTGACCAAATCAAATTTGATGAGCTAATACAACAGACAAACAATAAATAAATATAGAGTTAAAACAATGTGCCTGGGAATTTAACAAGCAATTAAATAACTGCCCCAAAAAGAAATGAGAAAATACTTTGACAGAATCACACTCACTTTGCTTGGGCTGTTTATTGAGGATCTGCATAAACTCCGGCAATTTGCTAATTATTCCACAGGACTTTGTTCTTCACAACAGCAAAATCTTATTCCACAAAAAAGAAGTATTCACATGATTTGAGAATTGTTGCAGAAATAAAAAATAAATAAAATAAAAAATGGTATCATGTCGAACCCAAAGGAAGTGTTAGTAGTTGTTGAGTAGCTGATGGCACGTCTCTTGCCCTGTCTCCATGCGCACCTGCCAGGAAAGGTGACAGGGTTAGGCTGCGCTGGTGGAGAACACCCAGCTGCTCCTCCCCACACCCCACCTGTCCAATAATAACACTCTGTCACTGAGAGGATGCTCATTTTAAAAGACTTTAGAGTCCAGAACTTTTGAGTCTTACAACACAGCACATAGTAAAATAAATAAAATCCTGTGTTTACCGGATTCTGTGATCATAATGGAATCCCCTCTGAGTCAGATGAGATCCTACAGGATAAACTGAATCCTACACTTTGATTCTTAGAGTCAAATGTATTATTTTTATAAAACTTATAAAAGATTCACACTTCTTTTTGTGCTGTGCTGAAATCTGAGGTTATAGCCTTTAAGAAGAAAAATCCCATCAGGATCCACTAGGATTTGTTCCAGTTAATTCCAACAGGAATCTTTTAGGATTTTTTGCTAGATGATTATGATTACTCTGACTTCTATAATGTTAGCCTAGCCGTTAAGCCTAGATCTATTAGTTTATGAGTTCAAGTTATAGCTACTCATACCACCATCAATATATATAATACATTTCATTATAGTATCATCCTTTTCATTAATGCTAGTTGATTATGTTATTATGAATCTACATGCTTGTCTAAAGTAATCTTTGTTGGGCTCTGGAAACGTAAACCAGTTAGCTGAATGTGTTAAATAGTCTGAGCAGAGCTTATTATGCTAACTCAGCTTCAGTTAATGGACTTGGTGCAGTAGGGTCAGCGGCCCATGATGTCTTGCATTCTCATATAGAAGTTGTAGCAAGGTTTCCATGTTTCACTTTTCACAAACTTTCTGTTTGTGCATTTAAAAAACTGTTATCTTTATGGCGACTAACATTATTACCAAGTTGATGGTCTACAGTTTGTCCACTTTTAATCTTTGTTAACGCTTTCTACACTGTCCTCCAACCTCAAACTGAGTCTTAATGGCTTGTGCAATAAACCTGTAAGCATTCCTAGGAAACCATAGCACACTGCTGCTTTAGCACAGAAAGATCAAGTCCCGACCAATCCTCTGAATCTGCTGGGTTTAGGAAGCCTGTTGAACAGAAGTTGTAATCTTCTAATGCGCTTTCTTGGACTGAGACTTAAGAATCTGTCAGGTGTAGCAGAAAATCTCTATCTGTCTGTCTGTCTGTCTGTCTGTCTGTCTGTCTGTCTATCTATCTATCTATCTATTTATCTATCTATCTGTCTGTCTGTCTGTCTGTCTGTCTCAGTATTTCGGTGTATAAGTCTTTCTGACTATACAGTAGCATTTTCTTCAACAAAGACAGTAAATGCAAAAATAAGAACAAAAATGTTTCTCTGTGATAAATTGTTCCTTATATAACTGTGAAAACATAAATCTCCAGTCACATTATGGTCAAATAACCATAGTCAGCACTATGGTTAACAGTTTGTTTTGCAAAGCTATTAATTTGTTAATTAACTCAGCCAGATAATTTTGTAAATTATGCAAGTTTTAGTTTCATTTTGTATGTAGTTTTGTGATGCCCATTATCACTCATAATCGAAATGTCCCATAAAAACTAAATTAATCTTTTTGCAGCTAATGCCTCAAAGTCTGTTATAGCTACTATCTGTCTTGTTAAATGTCGTGAATATCATTATTTCAGATCTTTACTCATGAAAAAGTCTCTTTTGTTGTGACTCCCAGTGTGATTTTTGCTGCTGATTACAGACCGTCATTCTCAGACAGCACGGCAGTCTTTGAGAGAACATAAACCATCATCAATAAGATTATGTTTAATCTTTTGATGTCAGACTTCAAACGAAAGAGTGGCAGAGCAAACGCTAGTCTCTAATCACTCTGAAATGATAATGAAGCAATTCCAGTGGGGAATTCGAAATGAGAAGAGAACTAGTTCAACATTTGTACAATTATAGAGACATTTTTCTTATTTGAGTTAAATGTTGATTGCCATTCTCTGCTTGTTGTTTTAGTTTCATTTTTAAATAATAAGCGTATAATGATGTTCAGAACATCACTTTGATGTTTCAGTCAGGTCTATTCCATCCCAACTGCTTTGTTCAGCTAATCAGTCACAGCAGTACAAGAAATTATGTTAGTTGTATTGGGAATAATTACAGGTGTTTTTCGTTAATTTTATATCCACTGAAATTAAAATCTGCTCATTTGAGAAAAAAAAAAAAAAAAAACAAGCTTCAGTTGTGTAGACTTACCTATAGCATTTGTAACACAAGTGTCCTCATAAAAACAACAAATAACCAGCATATGTTTAATTAACATGTCCTGTAAATACAGTATTAGAACTATACTAAGATCTAGTTTAAGTTCACTTAAGGTTCTTGGTTTTCTAATGCCTGCTAGAAAGCAAAGCTGTTGAGCATGTTAACATCAAACACAGAGATGGTTCTTTTTTTACAGGTGCTGTTGATAGTCTTGATCTAATTGCTGTACAGCTGTGTGGTTATAATTGTTTAAGTCCCCTGACTCCTTACATAAGTTCACTCCTTTATAATTATTGAATGCCTCCTAAAAACTAAAAATAATAACTGTAAAAATAATTAGAATTTATTGTTATTAAAATCTATAATACATCAAACTGTTTTTTTTTTTTTTTTTTTTTTTTACTTTAGATCATGTTACAGTAATGTTGATTTTGTTATTTAAAAAAATATATATAAATATATATATATTTTGTTATTTTGGTATGTAGGTTTAGATTTTCTGTTTTAATTTTGTTATTATTTAAAGTTTTAATGTCGTTTTTAATTTGTCTATCTAGTTTTTATTCGTTTTCATTTGAATTGTAATAATTATTTTGAGTATACAAAGTTAAAATAAATGAACAATATTTAACTATAATAAATATTTGCTGCCAGTGGTTTTCTCTGCCAAGGAAATGCAGACAGCGCCTCCTCATAACTCTAGAGAAAATAACTAGCATATGCACTATATAGGACATCAAGCTGACATAAAAGCTTTCTTTTTATTTCCGTCTAAGTGAAAAGATTTCCACAGCACAAACACAAATATAGCATGGAGTCCCCCTGCTGGTCGACAGGCCACATTATTGCACTCATCACAATTCTATGCATATAGTGCAAGTATTGTCCTGCATAAGCACTGCACATCACGATCCACTTTTGCAGCTATAATTTTAAGACCCATTTTTTTCCTCTTTGCCATGCTCATATCCATAAAGAAGCCTGGCTTAAATTAATGAAATTTTTTGAAACGCAAACTGATGATTAATTAGCATTTGGAACATAACGCAAAGTCTTCCTGAGGAGATCTAAAACATTGCTCAGCGCTGCCTGAAAATAAATCCATCCTGTTCTCGCAGCTGTACATTATTCCTCAGTTCACTTCCAGACCACACAGAGGAGAAAAGCCCCTGCTGTTTTTTCCTCTAACCCATCACGACATCTTATGTCATGAATGCCCCTGTGCAGCATCACAGCCTCTGAGTAAATGAACAGCTCTGGCCTCCGTCATGCTAAGGTGAATGTCAAGCTGTACTGACATTACTCATTTGCTTGAGTGTGCTGCTGCTGCTGTTATTAATAAACAGCCTTAATGTCTGTGACGCTGCTTGCACGAGCAGAACAGCTATTTTAGGGTTCCTCTGACATTGCTCTGACTTTGCAGCAGCATGTTATTGAACTGATGAAGCAGGGAGAGAGAGTAAACGGTCTCATTTTGGGGCTCCAAACCTGGGCCATATGTCCACTATAGAATAAGTTCATGCAGATGACCTAGCCTATGGAGTTCCATGGCAAAAACATAAAAACAAGCTCATTGCTTTGGGTACATGCATGCAATAAAGACTTACATCAGAATGCATGGCACGTGTGAATATATTATTTCTGCCTTCAGTGCACTGGAAGAGATGAGTCGTGCTCCCATGATGGTGTGTGCATGCTTTTTCAATTTTGCTGCCAGTGGTTTTCTCTGCCGAGGAAATGCAGACAGCGCCGCCTCATAAATCTAGAGAAAATAACTGTGAAATAGTCCAATAATAATACCAATAATAATGTCAGTAGTGTCTAAAATGTAGAAATGTGAGGAGAACAGCACTCTTGGCTGTGGGTTTGATATGTACAGTCCATATCAAAGCTCTGTAGTTATTATTAGCAAAACATAAAGCAGTGCAATGCAATGATAATTGAGAGATGTAGCTACAAATAAACACTCCCGGAAAGCCATATAAATGTAATACTTAGAATTTAAGGTGTTTTTGTAAATGTATGAATGATCAAGGTAACCATAACATACACCAATACAGTCCTGAAATGTTACTAACAATATAAAATTAATTTTCAATATAAAAATATAGACACATGTACAGTACCATGACCATGTTTAAAATGAGTCGTCACCTTTATTTACATAGCACTTTATACAATACAGATTGTGTCCAAGCAGCTTTACGGTCAAAATAATGTTTTAATGATAATAAATTCATTTATTTTTGTAAAGCAGCTCTGTATAAGGATAAAATTTAACAGTCAAACTGTTATTTGAAATACCTGAAATATTCCTAGCAATATAAAAGTTATATTTCAATATAATTAGGGGGGAATTTCAGCTTTCGACTGGAACAGTTTGTTCCTTTTTTCAGTTCCAGACTGAGGCAGAGTCAGTGATATTCATCCCTCTGTGGAAGCTACTGATAAAGTTCTGCCACAATCAGCATATGTTTAGCTTTACAACAAATGTCATCAAAATCCCCTCTGACTGGGATTACAGCACGCGACGGGGAGGGGTGAAGATGATGTCACACTGTGCCTTTATAAAGGGTGTGAATTCTTCAGTAATGCCAGGCAGTAAGATAAACATCTCATGTTTATCTATAAGTAAATAAACCAGACCAAAATGAAAGCCTAACAATAACTGAACAACTAAGCAACCTAATTGTTAACTACAGCGTGTATTATATTAAGCAGTGTATGTACAGTAATGTGTGTGGATTTGTGTAGACAAAACCTCTCTCTGGGAATGGTTTTACTCTGAAACAGTCAAAGCCACTAAAATATTTTGTTTAAAAAATTTCCTACTGGGGTCATTCACGGACATCGTCCACACCAAATTTTTTTCACAAGGACATCCATCTACATCCACACATTATTGGGAGATATACAGTGACAACTTTTTCTTTTTTTAATCCAAAAGTGGATGTCCTTAAATAAATCCAGTTAGCTGTCTAATGGTGCCACTTTTCTTCTGGATGGAGTCTGTCTCAGTTTGTTCTGTTTCTTTATGTTATTCCAGACAGACTGGATGATGGTGAGATCAGATTGGCTGTTGTCAGACTCCTTGTGCAAACAAAAATCACTGGATTATTACAATTAATGACAAAATGAGTGTTTGGAGATATTTCCTACTGATACAGTACAGCAAAGATAGAGATATTTTTTTTTATAGAAGTATTCTATTAATTTTGCCACCACTGTACATAAAACAATACTCTAAGGTATGCCCTTATTTAGATAGTAAAGTAAATTTGTGTGTGTGTGTGTGTGTGTAAAAGGGACAAAAGGCAGGCAAAATAGCATGTCTGATCCCGGAGGAACTAGAGGGCATTTGAAAGTAACAGTTCCAGTTGTAACCCAAGATGGATTATATTCATGATGTAAGCACTAGACCTTCCCAGAAAAGACAAGGTTTTATAAATAGCACAGGTGCATGCTCAGCATGGTTGATACAGCTGCCTGTATAATTCATATTCTATTAATGCTCTTGTTCAGTGCTTACACATGTGAGAGCACAACACTCCGCCCCGGCTAATTTCATTGGGCTGTTAAAGATCAGGCTCAATCATAAGTGCCATTGATATGTTGTACCAGAGGGAATGTCCTTGATAACACATTAATAGAAAAAAACCCCTCTTTATCAAAGAAGATAGAAGAGGATTTGCGTTTATTCTTTTATTCATAGGACAGTGCAGCATGTATTGTTTGCTGAGTCTGTTCTCCCCCACCATCTGCACACACAGGAAGTGAACAGTACTGCTTACTCAAGCTTAATATCATATTCCATCCACAGAAAGATTCAATATGACCACTCCATTGTCTGTTTATTCATTTTCAATAATACTGATGATACTGAATAATCTAATATAGACAATGCAACAAAGCGGTGAGAGTACAATATCACTTCACCAGTGTTGACTTTAGAGAAAAGCAAATCCCCAAATGATTCTTTCCGCTCAGAATTTGATTATATTAATCATCAAATCAATTAGGAATGGTTTCTAACCAGGAAGGCAATGATCTTATGTTTCTGTAATGTGATCAGGTCATCATGACTGTTTAGCCCTCTATATTACGTGTCCTCTGAGTAACAAATCCATTTTCATGCTCTGTGCAAGCACATGATGCATATAAAATGAGTTAATAATGAAAGAATGACTTTGTATAAACAAGTGAAAACATTTATTTTAGTTACTGCATTATGTGCTGGCAGTCTTTTAAAAATCATGGTGCACCATGTGGAGGACATGCAATTTGCCTGCCTTCAGATACTGTTGTTGATTTTTCACACATCTAAATGCTTGATTCACAGTGGGTAAATTTTTGGTTAAGAGTTAAAGGTGCTGGTCATATAATTAGAATATCATCAAAAAGTTGATTTATTTCACTAATTCCATTCAAAAATGAAAAATAATATTCATCCATTACACACAGACTGATATATTTCAAATGTTTATTTCTTTTAATTTTGATGATTATAACTGACAACTGAGGTAAATCCCAAATTCAGTATCTCAGAAAATTTGAATATTACTTAAGACCAATACAAATAAAGGATTTTTAGAAATCTTGGCCAAGTGAAAAGTATGAACATAAAAAGATTGAGTATGTCAATACTTAGTTGGGGCTCCTTTTGCCTGAATTACTGCAGCAATGCGGCGTGGCATGGACTCGATCAGTCTGTGGGACTGCTCAGGTGTTATGAGAGCCCAGGTTGCTCTGATAGTGGCCTTCAGCTCTTCTGCATTCTTGGATCTGGCATATCGCATCTTCTTCACAATACCACACAGATTTTCTATGGGGTTAAGAACAGGGATACCATGGTCCTTAAACCAGGTACTGGAGGCTTTGGCATTGTTTGCATGTGCCAAGTCCTTTTGGAAAATGAAATCTGCATCTTCATAAAGTTGGTCAGCAGCAGGAAGCATGAAGTGCTCTAAAACTTCCTGGTATACAGCTGTGTTTACCTTGTACCTCAGAAAACACACTGAACCACCACCAGCAGATGACATGGCACCCCAAACCATCACTGACTGTTGAAACTTTACACTGGACCTCAAGCAACATGGATTGTGTGCCTCTCCTCTCTTCCTCCGGACTCTGGGACCCTGATTTCCTAAGGAAATGCAATATTTACTTTCATCAGAGAACACCACTTTCGGACCGCTCAGTAGCAGTCCAGTCCTTTTTGTCTTGAGATGCTTCTGACGCTGTCTATTGTTCAAGAGTGGCTGGACACAAGGAATGCGACAGCTGAAACCCATGTCTTGCATACGTCTGTGCATAGTGGTTCTTGAAGCACTCACCCCAGCTGCAGTCCACAGTGAATCTCCCCCACATTTTTTAATGGGTTTTGTTTCACAATCCTCTCCAGGGTGTGGTTATCTCTATTGCTTGTACACTTTTTTTCTACCACATCTTTTCCTTTCCTTTGCCTCTCTATTAATGTGCTTGGACACAGAGCTCTGTGAACATCCAGCCTCTTTTGCAATGAACTTTTGTATCTTTCCCTCTTTGTTCAAGGTGTCAAAGGTCTCTTTTGGACAACTGTCAAGTCAGCAGTCTTCTCCATTATTGTGTAGCTTACAGAACTAGACTGAGAGACCATTTAAAGACCATCGCCGTTTTCAGTTAATTAGCTGATTAGAGTGTGGCACCAGGTGTCTTCAATATTGAACCTTTTCACAATATTCACATCTTCTGAGATACTGAATTTGGGATTTTCCTTAGTTGTCAGTTACAATCATCAAAATTAAAAGAAATAAACATTTGAAATATATCAGTTTGTGTGTAATGAATGAATATAATATACAAGTTTAATTTTTTTTTGAGTGGAATTAGTGAAATAAATCAACTTTTTGATGATATTCTAATTATATGACCAGCACCTGTATGTCCCATAAATTATTTGTGCATTGAATTAACTGTATCTAGAATGGATATGAATGCAACCATATTGCACAGAGATAATTATGTTTTATTTAGATGTTTGTTTGTATGTGTGTTTGTGTGTTATCCATTATTAAATGATCTACCTAGAGTAAACTTGTTATTCCTGACTTTAACCTTGCTATTTGGTATTGTGACCTCACATAAATGGATAGTCTGTTAACTTAACTATATACATTAAAATAAATAAATACCAAAGGAAGAAGAGGACAAGAAAGATTGACCGTATGGAGGGGATAATCTCAGTCAGAGACAGTAGTCAGTGAGATGACGTCATTTGAGTGGACAGAGGGCTGAGAGTTCTTCTCTACAAACACACAGAATTTGTTGCTAAAATCCCTTCAATGAACAGGCTTGAAACTCAATCAAGATTAGTTAATCACCACCAAAGATCAGCCAGTGATACGATGACAGAGCAGACAGAAAAGCTTCCAATCCTTAGGTGTTCTAACACCTAAAATTCAAATAAAAAAGTTGGAGACTATCTTGCCAGAATCTGTTCAGTATCTCATCCCAGCAGGGTCCCGATGAGAGCCGTCTTCTGTCTCAGTTGGATTTTTTCTTTTGCTCTTTTCTGTCTGCACTTTAACTTTTAATGTCATCAGCTGGAGTGTCTGCCAAATATGTATCATGATTAAAATGTTTATCCACAGTGTGGATAAATAGACTTGCAGTCCTCCTGTGCAAATCTTAATGGAAAAACATTTTTGTATTAATTTCCAAATTAACAATATCATGTTTGTTTACTGTATATCCTGTGGGTTATATTTATATAAAATTATATATTAGATAGAAGTGTTCTATGATCACAAAGGCTGCGTTAATTATATAAAAAATACAGTAAAACCAGTAGTATTATGATTTTTTTTAAATAAATATATTTTTTTAAATGTTAATTACTCCTGTGATGGCAAAACTAAATTGGATCCTTTAAAAAGCATTGTAATGTGCTGATTTGGTGCTCAGGAAACATTTCTTATTATCATTGCTTAATTAACAATATAATTAATATTTTTGTGGAAACTGAAGCATTTTTATTTTATTTTTCAGGAACTGAGATACATTTTCAAATTCTTTGATGAACAGAAAGTTCAAAATAATTATTTAAAAAAGAAAACTTTTGTAACATTTATATTTACTTTAATAAATTTATTAATTATAGCATAGTAGTAGTAATAATAATAATATATAAAATGTATACTAATGTTTTTATATACTAATATATACTACTAGCACCAGTTACACTCCTATAATAAATACTACTACTACTGATAATAATAATCTTACTGACCATACACTGTCAAATGGTAATGTACATATAGAATGTTTAATTAACTAATAATGTGTTGATTAAACAGAGTAAATGATATCATAAAAGATCATATAATATTTATTTAAAGATTTTGAATGGTTCATGTGCAAAACTCCCTCTGACATGCTAGTTTGCCGGTTCAATGAGATATTTTAGCATACTGTTATGCAATTTCCAAAAGTGTTTTGAGTGTTAGTTTACATTCCTAACCCTAATTATGAGCAATAGTAATAGTAATGCTGGCCTAAACAAAGAGCTTCTGATTTATTTATGTTTATATCTTGTAAGGAGAATGTTAAATCTAAAAAAAAAAATGGAATAAAAACAGCACAACTTTAGAGTCTCAGCTTTATTTTGGTTAGTCTTTTCCATGTCAGTTTTAACATGAGAGCTTGTGGGACTCGTGAAATTTGACATTTCTGATGTTTGACGCTGATTGAGCACACCTACAAAACATCCCAAAGGACAGGGTATTGCATTATTTCTGATCAAGTCTAGAATAATCTTAATGGCTTTGGCATTATTAACATTCGTGCCGAGTTTCTGCAGAACATGAGCATGTGGAAGAACAGAATATTTCAGCTCACCAATTACTAAATATTGGAATTTCGAACATTCGACCGCGCCGTGTGACGTCTTCAATAAGAGAAGAAAAACAAGGCAATGAAGAAAACAAAGATCAAAACAAAAAAATGTCAAAGCTACAGTAGTGGTTCCCTCCTCACGTGCATGACACCATAAGCAACATCTACATTTAGTGAAAACAAATCATTAAAACAGAATTACAATCCTCCCCCTACATTGTAGTGATTTTAGGGAAAAAAAGGTTCATTACCCACCTAATACACCTAAAAGATGCAAATATATAACATCAATACCCTCGAAAGGCAATGTTAAGAGGCCAGTGTATTTCCTTTAAGTAACTATACATATATGTAGGCACGTTTGACAAATGAAGCTGAAACATACACATGGTGTGGCTCGAAACAACCTACATTTGCAACTACGGTGTACTTTCTAAAGCAGGGAAAACACACAAGGCATCAATACAATACAAGAGGGACAAAACAGTGCTGGGTATATCAGTAGAGGAAATGTAATTTACAGTAAAACAACATGTCCCTTTAATCGTGGACACTTCTCATTCAGTAGTAGAATAAATATTTTATGCTATGGCTAATCCTAACCCTAGACTGAAAGCAGAAAGCTTGAAGTAAAGAGTACAGACAATGTTAGGTCCCACATGTGTAAGATGGTATGTTGTTTTAGACTTTTCTTTTTTTAAACTAATCTCTCCTAAACTAAATTAGCATTTTTCTGACATGAGACACATGTACATTAAAAAAAAATCCCCTCGGTTAAACAGAGTGGAAGACCAGTGAGAAACTTCTCTCTAGTGCCTTTGTATCTCAGGTCAGAAGAGGGGCCTTAGTTTGCCTGTAAATAGGGAGAGAGTGGAGGTACTCTGTTCAGAGGTCATGATTTGGTCATGACACCGATTTTAACATCGAATCGTCCCTGGTAGCGATCCTTGTCGCTGTAATAAATGTTTTCCCCGAAAACTCTGCACTCCACACGGATCTCCGTGTTCTGGGTGATGTTGACGAACTGGACGGCCACCAGGGGCTGCAGGTAGTGAGAGTGCAGGAGCTTCCCGTAGTAGGGGTAATACTGAAGGGGAAAGCCTTCGCTGATGCCGTAGTACTTCACTTCGCCGAGCTTACCTGCATCCTCTTCTTTCTGCAGGTGTTTCAGAGAAGACCAGACAATACGTGCTGCCAGTTAGCAACATTTTAACTATTTTACAGTGCAAATAACAGTATTCAGTGAAGCAGCTAAATGATCGCTAACCTTGTTTGTGCAGTGAATAGGAATCACGTTGGGCTGGACTTTGTGCTTTGCCTCCTCTGGAATGCTTTCATTTGACGTTGGTGGCTAAAAGAAAAAGAAGAACTAATTTAGAAACAAATTAGACTTACATGCAACATGGTGCAGGTTAAGAAAAAAATATATATATATAATTTGTAAGAAAATTGTAAAAATAATAAACAGACAACAGCTAATACTACTAGTACTACTATTATCATCATCATCATCATTATCATCCTTATTATGGATAAATAAAATGATTAATAAATGATTAATAATAAAATGATTTGTAATATTTAGCAAATAATGATCAATAAATAAATACAATAATATACATTTGTATTGCATGAAATGTAATTATTATTGTAAGAATTATTACTATTATCATTAAATAGAATGATCAATAAATCAATAATAATAAAATAATAATGTTTATCTATAGTTTTTTGCAGAACATTTCATTATTATTATTATTAATAATAATAATAATAATAATAATAATAAATAATGAATCATAAAATATTTCATAAGAAAAATAATACAATTGAATGAATTAATTAATTATTGAAGAGCTTGATAGTATGTATCTTTACTAACATGTGCATCTCAATAACTTAGAATGTTGTAGAAAAATTCATTTGTTTCAGTAATTCAACAAATTAGAATATGGTGACATGCCAATCTGCTAATGAACTCAAAACACCTGCAAAAGTTTTCTGAGCCTTCAAGATTGTCTCTCAGTTTGGTTCACTAGGCCACACAATCATGGGGAAGACTGCTGGTCTGACAGTTGTCCAGAAGACAATCATTGACACCCTTCACAAGGAGGGTAAGCCACAAACATTCATTGCCAAAGAAGCTGGCTGTTCACAGAGTGCTGTATCCAAGCATGTTAACAGAAAGGTGAGTGGAAGAAAAAGATGCACAACCAACCGAGAGAACTGTAGCCTTATGGGGATTGTCAAGCAAAATCAATTCAAGAATTTGTGTGAACTTCACAAGGAATGGACTGAGGCTGGGGTCAAGGCATCAAGAGCCACCACACACAGATGTGTCAAGGAATTTGGCTACAGTTGTTGTATTTCTCATGTTAAGCCACTCCTGAACCACAGACAACGTCAGAGTCGTCTTACCCTGGCTGAGGAGAAGAAGAACTGGACTGTTGCCCAGTGGTGCAAAGTCCTCTTTACAGTCGAGAGCAAGTTTTGTATTTCATTTGTAAACCAAGGTCCTAGAGTCTGGAGGAAAGGTGGAGAAGCTCATAGCCCAAGTTGCTTGAAGTCCAGTGTTAAGTTTCCACAGTCAGTGATGATTTGGGGTGCAATGTCACCTGCTGGGGTTGGTCCATTGTGTTTTTTGGAAACCAAAGTCACTGCACCCGTTTACCAAGAAATTCTGGAGCACTTCATGCTGGTTTCAAGATGCTGATTTAATTTTCCAGCAGGATTTGGCACCTGCCAACACTGCCGAAAGTACCAAAAGTTGGTTAAATGACCATGGTGTTGGTGTGCTAGACTGGCTAAACTCACCAGACCTGAACCTCATAGTGAATCTATGAGCTATTGTCAAGAGGAAAATGAGAAACGAGACCAGAAAATGCAGATGAGCTGAAGGCCTCTGTCAAAGAAACCTGGGCTTCCAGACCACCTCAGCAGTGCCACAAACTGATCACCTCCATGCCACGCTGAATTAAAGCAGTAATTAAAGCAAAAATAACCCCTACTATGTATTGAGTACATCATGTACAGTAAATTAACATTTCACTAAAATGTTTATTATTATTATTATTATTATTATTGGTCTTATGAAGTATTCTAATTTGTTGAGATATTGAATTGTTGGGTTTTTGTTAAATGTGAGCCAAAATCATCACAATGAAAAGAACCAAAGACTTAAACTACTTCAGTCTGTGTACTGGAATTATTTAATACACAAGTATTTCTTGAATTACTGAAATAAATGAACTTTGCCATGACATTCTAATTTATTGAGATGCACCTTTTTGTATTTAACAAACCTTAGGTCTGAAGTTCACAATCCTGTTGAGCTTGATAATCAAGCAGGGTTTCCCTTCTGAAAATCCAAAATCCCGATCATCAATGCCAGAACAGGGTCCTAGCCAAGACCTTGAAAACCTGCATGCCTTTCTTACACCCATGTCACTCTCTAAATCACCTCTGTTCTTGTACTCCTCAGGTTGTTCTGTCAAAAATAAATAAATAAAATAAACAAACAAACAAACAAACAAACAAACAAACAAACAAACAACAACTATATATATATATATATATATATATATATATATATATATATATATATATATATATATATATATATATATATATATATATATATATATATATATATATATATATATACAGTATTGTTCAAAATAATAGCAGTACAATGTGACTTACCAGAATAATCAAGGTTTTTAGTATATTTTTTATTGCTACGTGGCAAACAAGTTACCAGTAGGTTCAGTAGATTCTCAGAAAACAAATGAGACCCAGCATTCATGATATGCACGCTCTTAAGGCTGTGCAATTGGGCAATTAGTTGAAAGGGGTGTGTTCAAAAAAATAGCAGTGTCTACCTTTGACTGTACAAACTCAAAACTATTTTGTACAAACATTTTTTTTTCTGGGATTTAGCAATCCTGTGAATCACTAAACTAATATTTAGTTGTATGACCACAGTTTTTTAAAACTGCTTGACATCTGTGTGGCATGGAGTCAACCAACTTGTGGCACCTCTCAGCTGTTATTCCACTCCATGATTCTTTAACAACATTCCACAATTCATTCACATTTCTTGGTTTTGCTTCAGAAACAGCATTTTTGATATCACCCCACAAGTTCTCAATTGGATTAAGGTCTGGAGATTGGGCTGGCCACTCCATAACATTAATTTTGTTGGTTTGGAACCAAGACTTTGCCCGTTTACTAGTGTGTTTTGGGTCATTGTCTTGTTGAAACAACCATTTCAAGGGCATGTCCTCTTCAGCATAGGGCAACATGACCTCTTCAAGTATTTTAATATATGCAAACTGATCCATGATCCCTGGTATGCGATAACACCATAGTAGGAGAAACATGCCCATATCATGATGCTTGCACCTCCATGCTTCACTGTCTTCACTGTGTACTGTGGCTTGAATTCAGAATTTGGGGGTCGTCTCACAAACTGCCTGTGGCCCTTGGACCCAAAAAGAACAATTTTACTCTCATCAGTCCACAAAATGTTCCTCCATTTCTCTTTAGGCCAGTTGATGTGTTCTTTGGCAAATTGTAACCTCTTCTGCACATGCCTTTTTTTTAACAGAGGGACTTTGCGGGGGATTCTTGAAAATAGATTAGGTTCACACAGACGTCTTCTAACTGTCACAGTACTTACAGGTAACTCCAGACTGTCTTTGATCATCCTGGAGGTGATCATTGGCTGAGCCTTTGCCATTCTGGTTATTCTTCTATCCATTTTGATGGTTGTCTTCCGTTTTCTTCCACGTCTCTCTGGTTTTGCTCTCCATTTTAAGGCATTGGAGATCATTTTAGCTGAACAGCCTATCATTTTTTGCACCTCTTTATAGGTTTCCCCTCTCTAATCAACTTTTTAATCAAAGTACGCTGTTCTTCTGAACAATGTCTTGAACGACCCATTTTCCTCAGCTTTCAAATGCATGTTCAACAAGTGTTGGCTTCATCCTTAAATAGGGGCCACCTGATTCACACCTGTTTCTTCACAAAATTGATGACCTCAGTGATTGAATGCCACACTGCTATTTTTTTGAACACACCCCTTTCAACTAATTCAACTAATTGCCCAATTGCTCAGCCTTAAGAGCGTGCATATCATGAATGCTGGGTCTCATTTGTTTTCTGAGAATCTACTGAACCTACTGGTAACTTGTTTGCCACGTAGCAATAAAAAAATATACGAAAAACCTTGATTATTCTGGTTAGTCACATTGTACTGCTATTATTTTGAACAATACTGTATATATATATATGTGTGTGTGTGTGTGTGTGTGTGTGTGCGTATAATTCTACATATTTTTATATATATATATATATATATATATATATATATATATATATATAGACACACACACATACAGGTATACAGGCATTGTTCTAGTATTTTGTAAGTATTACATTTTATAGGCTAATAAAAAACCATGATCCTGCTGAGAGCACATCCATATTCATTTGACATTTGAAGTAATAGAAAACAAATGTGTAGTCTGGTACCTCCACAGTCCTCAAACCTCATCGCGTCCACCTGTTTTTCTGTGTCATACAAGGCTAGGAAATCTCTCATGGCTTTGGTGTATGTCCTGTAGGTATCATCATCCTCCGGATTGATGATCAGCTCACCCTTGTCTGAACGTGGATAGTGAGTGAGCCCTGTGCACATATAAATACAAGGATATTCAAATATATTTAAAATTCATTTCTTTGAATTTTTGGAAAGACATATTTGTCGGACAGTAAATCTTTTAATTATTTAAATGTCTTCCTGTCCCTAAATGTTCTTTGGAATATCAGCAATCACTGTGCAATTCCGGGGAATTCTGTCAAGTTTTGATAATTTCACATCTAATATTGCTTAACCTCAGCTGTCTAACCAAAATGTTGAATGATTCTTGCAAGAATTTGTTTGGCGAACACCTTTACATTGTTTGTTGAAGTCTAAAACCAATTTCATGCTTGACTCTACATCTAATGAGCTTTAAAATGATCATATTTAGAGATAAAAATGTACAAAATTATATTTTTTACTTTCTTTGAAAGAATAAGCATAATCGTGCAACCATTATTTCATTTTAGAATTGCATGAATCTTCTTAAAATAACTAGATCGCTTTCAGTCGGTTACTTCGTGTCATGTCGGCAAGTTATGGAGCTGCCGGGTGAACATATCGATTCCTCATTCGGGGGTCTGACCATTTCACTCTGTGCTTCTCCAGATGACAAGATGTAGATTGTGGCATCGGAGTGTGAGCTGGAATCTGGGGATGAGGACTCTACTGTGCTGCCCCCTTCTGGGAGAGTGGCATTGCCTGAGCCTGACCCAGAATTAACGGCTTTGCTTTCCCGAGTTGTGGACGGGCCCCCATCTGTATTGGCACATCAATTGTCTCAAGCTGCTTTACAGTACGTCTTGCGCTGGGTCGCTCGTACTGGTCTGTAAAGGCAACATTGCGACCGTTGCATACATCAACCACCAGGGTGGTCTACGCTCCCGTTGTATGTCACAGCTCACCTTCCATCTCCTTCAACGGAGTCCATTTACCATTTCCATTTACATTCCGGGCATGCACACTCGTGCAGCTGATAAGCTTTTACGGCAGCATGCGCTTCTGGGAGAATGGGCATCACAGGCAGTACAGCTGATATGGAGACACTTTGGAGCCACACAGGTATACCTGTGCAAAGTCAGGGAGGACGAGGAGCAGGTACCGCTAGTTGCACCTTACTTGGCACTTCCAGACCTGGTTCCTGGAACTGATGCTCCTTGCGACAGCCCCTCCCTGGCATATTAATCTGAGGAAGGATTTCCTCAGAGACAGGGCACCCTCTGGCACCTGCGTTCAGATCTGTGGATCCACCACATGTGGTCTCTAGTAGAGCTGTAATCTGGCCTTAAAAGTTAGGCCCGACAGGACCCGAGCCCGACAGGTTTCGGCCCGAGCCCGACAAGTACATTTTGATTGACAGCTTTTTTAAAGCCCGAACCCGTTTACAGCCCAACATTATTCAAATGTGCGCACGCACACAGCTCTTTTGCCTTTTGTCAACAATGAGTAATTTTATTCATGTTTTAACATAATTTACTCATAACTAACGTAGACTAGACCACTTGGAAGTTGGAATAAAGAAATAAAATAAGTCCTCTGTGACATCGTAACATCTCAGCATTCTAGACATAGACTCATTTAACCTATAAATAGACCAACGCACCAATAAATCGAGTCATTTAAAAAAAAAAAAATTAAAGGGGGGGTGAAATGCTCGTTTTCACTCAATATCCTGTTAATCTTGAGTACCTATAGAGTAGTACTGCATCCTTCATAACTCCAAAAAGTCTTTATTTTTATTATATTTATAAGAGAAAGATAGTCTGTACCGATTTTTCCCGGAAAAACACGAGCGCCTAGAGGCGTGACGTGTGAGCGGAGCTAAATAATCACGAGCGCCAGGAGGCTTTTGAGTTGAGAGCATGTGGAAGCTGTGACACAGATCCAGAGGCTGAAATTTAACAAGAGCAGCATCAGCAAAGGCGATATGCTATGTGGTATGTACTGAAACTGTATGTATTTGCTTAGCGGTTTTGGAAAATGACTAAGTTCCACTTTATGTCGTCTTTTTTTTTTTTTTTTTTTTTTAAGCTGTACATGTGGAAAGTGCAGTTTGATGACAACATCGCATGTTGTTTACTTGATGTGCTCACGCGCTGATAGCTAAGTTAACAACACAGAGATATTTGAAGCAGTTTTACTCACCGCATGTGGTTCCAACACACGATCGTGACCCTTTTCCGTTGGGACTGCATTATCCTTAAGAAATAAACGACGTGCAATCCGAAATGCAGGTAACAAACAAAAACACTTGCACAACTCCGTTGATGCTCTGTAAAAATAAACTCCATCCACTGGTCCCTTAATGCTGTTTTTCTTTTGGTAATCTGTGCAGGGTTGTCTTGCCCTGGCAACTAAAAACACACTTCTTTTGTGACTTTTCGCGACTCTCTCGCTCTGATCAGGCTGTGCTCAGCCTCTCAGTGCTCTGCTATACGGGAGCGCGCGCTCTTCCGGCAGAAGACCCCTGGAGATGCTCGATCAGAGCTGTCTTTTTCTTCCCCCGGAAGGGTATGAGCGAAGACTGTCTCCATCATCAAGATGCCATCATCTTGGTGTATTAAACTCAAGGCGTGCCGTGCCTGCTTGGGTTGAGAGCATACTCAACAAGGAGTTTTACCTCATCTTGGGCATTGGCTCACGGTGCCTCACTAACAGATGTTTTGAGAGCTGTGGGCTGGCCGACACCAAACACGTTGACTAGGATTTATAGATGTTGTGTAGAGCCAGTATCCTCACATGCATGCTCCTCAAGTAGCCAGTGAACCAGAGAGACTGCTCTGTGTCTCGCTTGCTGCGCCATTCCCCTCTATGGACTGGATATGTGCGCTTATTCTGCTCTTCAGTTCAGTTCCGCCACAAAGCTAACCCTGTGGAGTTCCTCCATCACCCTCGCAGCCGGACGAGGCGGAGCATCCGGTGCCAGGCCTAGCACCTGTAAAGTGAGCCTGTATCTTTCCCTTGGCAGACTCAGGTTGAACAGCTCCGCCGTCCCTGTCAGTGTTGCTTACCTCCTAACTGGGCTGGAGCCACCACAGAGACAATTCATATGTTGTACGGCCCTTTAGACCCAGTCCATATGTGTAATCTCCACCTTACACTACCCTGCGGGCAGGATGTGGATTTCGCAGCGTCCCAGAAAAAGGGTATGTTTTCCCAGTGTTATCCAATAAGCCGTACTATATAGGTCTAGTGGAACAGTAGTAATAGACTCTCTCCATGTAAACCCTGTCCTATCTTCTACCACAGTTGCTGCGGGGGGGACCAGGTGGTTTACTATGGGCGCTGGAAGTGGCAGCAACCATGGCGTTTTGGTATTCATCGGTCACTGACATTACTCTGGGTGACCAACTGAAAGGGAACATCTTGGTTATGTATCCCTCATTCCCTGAAGGACGGAATGGAGATGTCACGTTCCATTGCCACAGTTGCTGTACCACTGCAGAGCAGACGGGTCACCGGCTCGGCTCATCAGCAAAAACCTGAGTATGCGGTCCACCCAGTTTTGTTTTTAGGGGTTTTTATTTTTGTATATTTATGCTAAAAAATAACAAGGATACTGGATGATTTTTAGCAATAAAAAGTGTGTATGGCACAATTAGCTTTTATATTCCATATTTTCTTAATGTCTTGAACCTTTAACTGTGTCAAATGTGTTGTCATGTGGATGGGAATATGCACAGAAATGATATGCAGATGAGGTTATGCAAAGTAAAACTAGGCGTTGTAAGCTCCATATATGGTGATTTCGGGGAGTATTCGGGTGGAAATGCATGTACACACAATCTTCCTCTGACTGGGATTTATAAAGGGATTTTTGCACAGGTTCTGGCATACACATGGTTTTATAAATCTGAAAACTATTGTACGTATGCAAAATCTAGCTTTTGTTCCTATGTACACTTTAAGCATGAAATCTACAGAGAGTTTTATAAATGTGCCCCTGGTCTAGCAATGGCTCAGAGATGTAAATAAATCATAAAGGAACATGCTGTGATTGTTAGAGCAAGAAAGAGAATAAATACTAAAATCTTTGCAATACATGTTTTGGATAATTCATGATCAGTTTCCCTAAACAAGCCTTTCTCTTCCCAGTTTATTTGGTATGTGTCTGAAAGGTGTCTGACGCAGTCATTCTGTTTCCCCTTAACCTCACATGCCTTCTGTTCTACCAAGAAAATGTGAAATATATCAGCTGTGACCTCACAAAATGGTCAGATTATCAATTCTCAAGAGCCCAATGCTCCTTTAGCCCTTGATCTTGTCTCTGAACCCACCAAATGTTTGTCAGATTGATCCAATCCTTTAAGCCTTGCTTTAAACTGCAAGAGCAACAGCAAATCTGAAAGGAACTGTGACTCAAAGCCATCATAAGGGAACCAGATTGGTTACCGAAATCTGACCTTAAGTAGGCTAATGTACTAACCTTTGAAACACCTTGAAAACCAAATGATTTTGTGTGGCTTTTAAAAAAATTCTCAAATCAAAATACTGACTTGGGTGTGCATATAAATATTTTGAAAACAAAATGTGTTTTTTGGTTGAAAATTTTTCTACCAGGAAAATGAATCCAAATATTGACTCGTGTGTACATATACAAATGTTTCTTCAATAAAATGCACACCCCATGAAAACTTTTTTTTATTTTTTTTTAAAGAATTCTTTACCAAGAAAATGAATCAAAATATTCACTCACCTGTGCATATGCATATTTTGAAAACAAAATTATTTGTATGTCTGTTAAAAAATTATCTACCAGGAAAATGAATTAAAATATTGACTGACTCATGTGTTCACATGTTCATATTTTTGTTTAATAAAATGTTCCATTCCACCTAATACCACTGCCACCAACTTGCAATAGCAAGTAGCATGTTATAGATTTGCTGATTTAATAGTAAACATTTTGACAATAGTAATAATAATAATAATAATAATAATAAAAACAAATAGAAACTATTTTCACTCTGAATTTCACAATCACCAATAAAGAAACAGCAAGTAATGCATTGAATCAAACATGAAATGACATTTTAAAGTAGAAAGACTAAAATAGCATTTACTTTACCATGTCAAAAATGATTTCTTATAGTGTAGGAAATAAATTTTTGTTAATTCATGAAGTCTTTTAATAAGTATAATGAATTGGGGAAAAAAGGAAAAAATAATAATAACAAAAGTGAGTAAAATGTAATTTTTTGTTGTTTCTGTCTGTAATTTTTTTTATCACTTTATTATTATTATTATATTTTTTTACTTTAGACTTTTACCCACTTCAGTAATCCTTGTTTTATTTAAAAAAAAAAAAAAACCCTGTATGAAAAAAAATTCTCCCCTGCAGTTCTATCATAAACACCTAGGACTTTACAAATCCCTTGATATAACGTCAGTTTACACTTACAAAATATTATATGAAAGATATAAAATACAGGACAGCCACTGCAATAGAGCTGTTACCTGGAGGAGCTACTCTGTCCTGCCAGGTGGGTTTGTAATCGCTCAGAGTGAGGAGGAGAATCTGGATGGTGCCGATAAAGATCCCAGCCAGGAAGCCATAAAAGATTAGATAGAAGAGGAAAATTTTTGCTGTGGAGAGAGAAAGAGAGAAACAGGACATATTTTAGAATTATTTTGCAATAAACATCTTTGTTCTGTCCTTGGAGAAAAGACAACTCAAATAAACACAAAATGGAACTACAGTCATTATTAACTAGAAATTATTTATACAACCTATTTATAGAATTTATACATAAAAGAAAGAGTATTATTGGAAATGACTTCTTGGAAAAATCTGATCCCAGGAAGCCCATTGATGCTACATCAAACAGGCAAATCTGCTGACACCATACCAGCAATTCAAATGTCCTCACAGTCTGTCCCCAGAAAATATAGAGGTGCCAACATGACAGGACATGATGAGTAATCTCAATGTCTCAAACATAAACAATGTGTATGGGCATCACAGTGCAGTGAAACCAGTAAGGTCATATCTTACGTTCTTTCCCAACCAGTCACACCAGTCTTTCCACTTTATCCCACAATAATTCACAGACTACCTGTTCAGATGATGCACACTCAAATTAGTTCCAATGAAATAATTACAGTGCTAAACTATATTTCATTTATCCATGTGCAGTAAGGCAAGGGCACAAGGTCTGTAGTTTCCAATGGTGCATAAAGCAATGTCATAGGGTCACTGGGACTAAAGCCCAGCGTATGTCAACGTATTAGATGATGTAATGGCCATCAGAACTCTCAGGAGATGGAATGACTTGTTTATATGTGTCCTTTCTCATGAAGAAGCTAATTATGCATTGCCTGCAAATGCATGATTCATTTTGGACACCCATCACCAGGAACTTTACACTTAATGGATCCTGCATGGATTTCGACTGGATAGACACATTTTGATAGAAATTATATGAACTGGAAAGTAGATTTAGTTCTTTAGCAAGACAACAGAGTTAGCTTTATACTTAAGGTAGGCTACTTTTGTAAAATTGAAGGCATCAATTAGAAACTGTTGCCGCCTCAAAAACGTAGTCAATATTCAGTGCAACCATAGATGAATCAGTCAGACCCCAAAAGACTAGGCCTTTCACCTTGAGTCACCTTGAGCAATGATGCATTTTTAACCCTTTCCACGTGTAATACGTTAATATGACATCTATGCTAATTAAATGACATGCTGATTGATTGCATGACAAGCAGAGACATGAAACAAGCAGCTTTTAAACAAACACAAGCCTTTTACAATTGCGTTATTTGTTTATTTATTTAATTCTGAGGAGGAAACTCATTTCGTTAAATTTGATTTTAGCAACGAGCAGCAAAAACCGAGCTATTCAATAACCTGAAGCTGTCCTTTGTTGACCTTTTTTTTTTTTTTTTACCTCTATTAGCATCGATTTTACACAAAGAGTTCGTTATACATTTATATATATATTTACATTTAAGAAGAAAATCGAAAACACATGGAGCCCGCCTAAAGACTGAGTGGTCTCAACGAAACAGGTGGGATACAGAGAACAGCCACAAATAAGCCTACTTTTTTTTTTTTTTTTTTTTTTTTTTTTTTTTTGATGCTTTGAACTGCCCTAATACACCCGTTTAAGTTGTGCTTTGAGCATTTATATGGTTGTATGAAAGTCCGTGAGACATTTGCTGCAAAGTCAAATCACACAGGTTGCATCGTGACCAGACTGGCAGTCAGTCTATCTGTACCTGCTGCTATAGAAACAACGATGACAGGCATCACAGCGCTGTCCAGCGTGCTGAAATTGAGCGATACTGTCGATATGACATCTATAGGTTATACTTACACCAACTTCCACCGGTGCGTCCCAGAAATTCCTTCTTCTCCGAATTCCATAAAAACTTCTTCCATCCTCCATCATCTTTACTTTGAGCGGGCATGGTGTACTGTAAGGTTTTGTTTATCCCCTTGGGCAGCGAATTCCCCTCGTTTCTCCTTTCTTGCCTCCTTTTGGAACACTACACCCCTTCCCGGAGCACTAAGCCCACCGTGACATGGAGCCGTACCCGGCTCTTTCCAAGGTGTCCCGCGTAATATATCCAGCGGAGCGCCTGGGTCCCGCCCACCGCCACCCAGAGCAAATCAGAGAGAACCTCCAATTACGTAACACGGTCGTGCAGCTCACGAAATTGGGCTGGGAATCACTTTACAATAGAGTTGCATAAAAGGACGAAGAAGCCGCTGTAAGAACGGGACAGGTCAAAGGGAGCGATGTATGCATGACACAAGAGCCGTGTTTAGAAGTGGGCAAACGGATCTAGAATGCCTTACGGCAAAAAAAGGAACTGTTTTTAGGATTTTCAGTCACTTATATTAAATTTAGCAAAGCATGCAGATGGAACATGGATGCCTCTTTACACTGGAAAATGTCTTCATCATGTCATAACAGCGTGTTGCCTTCTGTCTATTAAATTTGTCATAATAGCAGTTTTGTCATTTCTATTTGCGTTAGTTTTCAACATGATTTTCTTCTATGCCATGCAGTTAATTTCAAAATGGTGTAAAAAGTGCCATTAGAACCGATTACTGCAAGCGTTTACTTAAACACGTCTTTGATTCTACTTAAAAAGGCAGCAATTAAACAATTGTCATCTGGATTTAAAGTATCTGGAATGAACAATAAAAAATCATAAGTATGCATTTAAAATGTAAACTATGTGGACCAAAACATTTGAGGAAAAAAGTGGAGTGGATAATTACATAAGATGAATAGGTGCTATTTTTGAGACATGACCACACTGAAGCTTCGTTGACCATCACAATGAACTCCTTTGTAAGAGTCAGATGATCTTTCTCAAATCATGGTGAATAACAAAACCATAAGATTTTACACAAACTTGTTCATTCATCGAGAGTGCTGCTAATATTCAAGAGTCAGACATATCATCTCAATAAATTAGAATGTATTGGAAAAGTTTGTTTATTTCAGTAATTCAACTCAAAATGTGAAACTTGTGTATTAAATAAATTCAGTGCACACAGACTTTTTGACTCACATTTAACAAAAACCCACCAATCTCAACAAATTAGAATATGGTGACATGCCAATCTGCTAATCAACTCAAAACACCTGCAGAGGTTTCCTGAGCCTTCAAAATGGTCTCTCAGTTTGGTTCACTAGGCTACACAATCACAGGGAAGACTGCTGATCTGACAGTTGTCCAGAAGACAATCATTGACACCCTTCACAAGGAGGGTAAGCCACAAACATTCATTGCCAAAGAAGCTGGTTGTACACAGAGTGCTGTATCCAAGCATGTTAACAGAAAGGTGAGTGGAAGGAAAAAGTGTGGAAGAAAAAGATGCACAACCAACCGAGAGAACTGTAGCCTTATGGGGATTGTCAAGGAAAATCAATTCAAGAATTTGTGTGAACTTCACAAGGAATGGACTGAAGCTTGAGTCAAGGCATCAAGAGCCACCACACACAGATGTGTCAAGGAATTTGGCTACAGTTGTTGTATTTCTCATGTTAAGCCACTCCTGAACCAGAGACAACGTCAGAGTCATCTTACCCTGGCTGAGGAGAAGAAGAACTGGACTGTTGCCGAGTGGTGCAAAGTCCTCTTTACAGTTCAGAGCAAGTTTTGTATTTCATTTGTAAACCAAGGTCCTAGAGTCTGGAGGAAGGGTAGAGAAGCTCATAGACCAAGTTGCTTGAAGTCCAGTGTTAAGTTTCCACAGTCAGTGATGATTTGGGGTGCAATGTCATCTGCTGGTGTTGGTCCAATGTGTTTTTTGAAAACCAAAGTCACTGCACCCGTTTACCAAGAAAACTTGGAACACTTCATGCTTCCTTCTGCTGACCAGCTTTTTGAAGATAATGATTTCATTTTCCAGCAGGATTTGGCACCTGCACACACTGTCAAAAGCACCAAAAGTTGGTTAAATGACCATGGTGTTGGTGTGCTAGACTGGCTAAACTCACCAGACCTGAACCTCATAGAGAATCTATGAGCTATTGTCAAGAGGAAAATGAGAAACGAGACCAGAAAATGCAGATGAGCTGAAGGCCGCTGTCAAGGAAACCTGGGCTTCCAGACCACCTCAGCAGTGCCACAAACTGATCACCTCCATGCCACGCTGAATTAAAGCAGTAATTAAAGCAAAAGGAGCCCCTACCAAGTATTGAGTACATGCACATAAGTAGAAGTTTTTTTTTATTGGTCTTACGAAATAATCTAATTTGTAGAGAAAGTAATTTGTTGTTTTTATTAAATGTGAGCCAAAATTATCTCAATTAAAAGAACCAAAGACTTAAACTACTTCAGTCTGTGTGCATTTATTTTATTTAATACACAAGTTTCACAATTTGAGCTGAATTACTGATATGAACTTTTCCACGACATTCTACTTTTTTAGATGCACCTGTACATTTACATTTATTCATTTAGAAGACGCTTTTATCCAAGGTGACTTACAATCACAGAATACATCAAGCGATTAATCTTAAAGAGGCAAATAGACACAGGAAGTGTAATACCTAATTTCAAGCATCACAGATCACATTCATTTTTAGTTTTTAATTAAAACTCTGCTATATGTTTACAGCACCGCAAGAACACCATAAAAAAACGTGTGCATACAGAAGTGTAGGAATATGAAATGATGATTTGAGAATATAAGAAAATTAGAAGAAAGGGCTTGGGAGTTTCTGGAAGTGAAGTCCTACTGATTGCTACACCCGTACGAGTGCATATAGGTGCATGCATGAACACCCACCCACCCACACATGCACCCTTGACCAAGCACTGAACCACCTTGGAACAGTGTTTACATGTATACAGAGCGTAGACTGAATCATAAAAACAGTGTACAAGAGAGGCAGAGCCGTCAATGTCAAAAATATCAGAAACAGAATTTTCAAGATCACATTTGTTAAACTCAAGGTGAGTTCATAAAGAGACACTAATCACTAAATTATTTTCTGACAGTCCACATTATGATAATTTATGGCTGTTATTCCTGACCACACACAGTTACAGATTTTGTTCTCTCTAATGTGTAACACAGAGTCATTTTAACTGCACTACATACAGAAAAGGAAGTCTGAATTAATATTATAATGATTAATATAAGGTTTTCTTTTCATGTTTTGGCAAATGAGCATAAACAGTAGGCATATATACAGTCCTACATTTTAACCTCACATACTTTCTCTGTCCTTCATCCAGTAGGCTATGGATCATCAATGTAGGCCTGACATTGATCTACTTTACTCGCATCCTGAAATAATCTCATTAAAAATAGAAATACTGTACTAAGCTGTAAACGAAAAAAAAGGACAGAAAGTCTTTTCTGATGGGTGTCCCAACAAAGAGTTGTAGATCAGAAGATAAGACATCATCACACCAAACACTGACTTCCTCTGCTGATGCTCCAGGTTATATAGCTATTTTAGATTACACAGCAAAGATGTTGGAGGAATGTGAAGTTTAACATAGATGCTACAGATTTATTAGTAGCATATGCACTGTAATGTTTGAATGAATGAGGAAGACACAAGCTAATTTAGATGTTGTAGTAAAATCATGCACATAGATTCTGTTGGTAATTTTAAGGGAGACTTTTTTTCTTTGGTTGAAATATATTATTAAAGGAACAGTTCACCAAAAAAATTTGCTGAAAACAAGGCAATTCAGGATGTAGATGAGTATGTATCTTCATCGGAACAGATTTGGAGAAATGTACTGTATATCACTTGCTCACCAAGTAATCCTCTGAATGGGTGCCGTCAAAATGAGATTTAGCTGATATGATATGAATGTGCTGATATACAATAAGAATCACAATAATCCATAAATAATCCACACAAATTACTAATCCACACAACTATTAATGTCTTGTAAAGTGAAACGCTGCATGAAACAAATCCATTATAAAGGCATTTTAAATGTAAACCGTTGCTTCCAAAATAATAAAAATAATAAATAATCCATTGTTTTTCAATTGAATAGAGGCTTCCTCCATCCCCTGATGTCATCTCTTATCAAAATCCATAAACATATTTGTTTAGAACTGCTTTGGAGTTCACTTGCAGTCCAAACTGATAAGCACTGCCTGATCTGTGTGTGTTTCTCTCCTGATTCAGGCTAGACAACTTTTTCAACAGAGAAATACTTTTTATAGATAGATACTGGTGAGTAAGTGATGTAGTTACATTTCTCCAAATCTGTTCCACTGAAAAAAGAATTTTTGAGTGAACTATTCCATTAAACTCAAGAATACTTGATTCTGATCGGTCAAGTACAAAATGATGTGGTCGAAACAATAATAAAGTAAATAAATAAATCAACCCTTCATGTCCATCTATTTATTTAATTTGTAAGTTGCCATATAATAAACAGGATAATGTACAGTCCTCTGGTCATTATTGGAATACAATCTCAGACAATTTACTTATCGTCCTGTCTGGGTATTGTTTTTTGCAGTAATGACCGATTTGACTGTAAATGATCCCTCACATAGATTATCTTCATTATATAATATCTCTGGGGCATCAACCACATCCTTTTTTGAGTATTTTCCTTAACAAGGTAGGCCATTGATACTTGCACTGAATTTGAATGCATGATGAGTGCACTTCTCCTCCATTATTTCACAGTAATGCCATGTCCTGAAGGTGATTGGAGGTGTTTTTGTCTTCCTTGAAGCATCTTCAAGGACCTTCAACATGAATAAACATCTGTTTTTTAGAGCATGAAGCAGGTTTGTCTCTCCATCAAATAATGTCTCGTCTGTCACCTCAGAAGACACTTGCCGACTCACTTCCTATGTTGCCATGGCAACTAGCTTAAGGTATCTGTATGTGCAACGCGCTTGAAATTTACAGGAGCAGCCGGAGAGCTGTGAGAGACTCATCACAACACTTAAGACAGATGCTTTTTACCACTTTCCCCTCCAGTCATTCACCATAGGCTAAATATAACAGCATTCCACTTCATGACATCATTGTTTCAAGCAGTGTCTAAATGCAGCAGTCATCGCTGCTAAAAGATTAATATAGAAATGAGATATACTTAGTGGATCAATCTGGAGATAGCATTTTACTAATCCATGATATGCATGCACTCTAAGTTGTCTTTTGGTTGTTAAACTCCATCTGGGTTTACAGGGCACACTAATGGATACTTATTTTGTATAGTTTTTTAGAATGTGCAAGGCCTTTTTAATTTTGCCAAAAATTTCAATTTGTGGAACTTTACCCACCTTCAGGCCATCCAAGATGTAGATGAGTTTGGTTTTGACAAATTTAGCATTACGTCTCCAGTTTATCTTTTGCAGTCAATGGGTGCCGTCAGAATGAGAGATCAAACAGCTGATCAAATTATACCAACATATGTTCACAACTGTTTAGGGCTGTTTTTGCTTGCAAGCAGTTCTTGATCTGTGCATATTTTTCTCCTGATTCAGACAAGACAACCTTTCACTGGAGAAAGTAATATTATTGATAGAGGACTGATATTTTAGTCAGAAGCAAAAACTTTATTACAAACAAGTAGTTCACTTCACAAGACATTAATGAATGGACTTGGGTCATGTCAACTATTTGTGGAACAAGTGTACTGTTTTTATCAGTTGTTTGAACTCTCATTCTGACGGCACCCATTCACTACAGAGGATCTATTAGTGAGCAAAGTGATCTAATGCTACATTTCTCCAAATCTGTTCCAAAGAAGAAATAAACTCATCTACGTGTTGGATGTCCTGAGAGTGACTACAAAATCTTTTTATTTTATATTCTATTCCTTTAAGCTGTTTTTTTCTTTTTCTTTTTTTGAATGCCTATTTTCCTCAACCTCCATATTGAAACAAAATGGTAGATATGACCAATAGGCCATTTCAATGCTGTGATGTTACTGACCCATGAACATTTCCTGCTTATTGTCAAAATGGTAACAGGAGGCAATTTGGTTGTCTTAAGTTAGTACGCTGTCATAACTTTTTTTTTTTTTTTTTAATCAAAATGTAGAACCTTTTGGATTCTCCGAAGAGGTTTAAATTGTAAAAATGGAAAGTTAGGACAATTGCATTAGATTGTCATTGTTTGTTTCCAAATTACCTATATGATAGAAATACTATATATTATTTAGACTATATATATAAAAAGATGTGCCAAAGAAAAAAGTGTTTCGGTTTGAAGGGGACATTCATATATGACCTTTGTACTGTCCACCCACAAGAGCTGTTTTCATGACAGATTCATAGATAGAGAGGTTTGTGGTGTACAGAAGTGGTTTGTATATACCGTAAAGCTGAGTCAAGCAGTATTAGCACGTGTTTAAGCAACATTTCCTGCATGATTTGGGAGATAATAGAACATCCGTTGCCGTCAAGGACACTACATCAGTCCGCTGCCAGGTAGCGTTGTTGCAGTATTTACTGTTGCGGCCGCCAGTTTTCAGCTAAGCCTCATTATTGACTGAACTAGTTCGCTTCTAGGAATATCTGTCTGCAATTCCTTGGAAAGTTTGTGTGGAAAATAAAGTATAAATACTAACAAGACAGAATGTGACAGCAGGTATTATATGCATTTTCCAAAAGGTCAGTTCTTAATTGACTGTTCTGATTTGCATAAAGCATCACAGTAATAAAAAAAACTTCAACCATTCTGTTCATTTGCAATCAAAAAAATGATGTGCTATAAATATCCTTCTCCTTCTTGTCAGTCACATGATGAATTTATGTCTCATCATAGTATATGACTACTGCAACAGTTTTTTTCTCCTCCAGGCTTCTATTGAGCAGGTATGGGTCGAAAACAGTCAAGAGAATTTATATATTTTCTAGTTGAGTGACCTCACTAGCAGGGTGTGTGTACTGTATGTTAAGGTGATCTTGTCCTAAGGCTTCCTGCAGCACTCCTGATCACGTTCTTGTCATCTGCTGGTGGTTTATGGTCACTGCATCCATCACTCAACTGAAGGTCTACCGCCACAGCAAATTTATGATAACAGAGTAATTATGCCTATATGAGAGATCTTACTGACATCAGTATCTTCAGTGGGAATAGCCCTTAGTCAGGGTAGACACCATAGCGAATATTTCATGGATGAAATAGGGATAGATTTACAGTCTTTACAATGGCGTGTGCTGTATAAAGGTCATAGATCACACATAACTTTCAAAACTCTTTTATTATTAAAAGTCTTCTGAAAAAATGTTTTGTCAGCCGAGCAACTGCTATGTTGTTAAACATCAGTGCAGTCTGAACACACTATTCCTCATGTATTCATTGTATGTATTCATTAAAGAAAAAAAAACATAATTCTCGGAAACTGTTTCTGAAAATTTTGACATTATAATCGAAGTACATGTTGTTTGGGTAGCAACATTCTTTTGAAACAACACCAATGTTTCTTGTAACATCCTGAACTGTAAAATTATTGTAAAAAATGAAAATAATGTTCATATAATAAAAGTTTGGACATGAGATTTGAGATTAATAAATGATTATGTATGTCACACATAATCATTTATTAATCTCAGATGTGAGGTTTTCCATTGAAACTTTTATTATGTGAACCTCATTTTCAGTTTTTATACTTTACAGTTCAGGATGTTACAAGAATGGTATAGGATGTTAAGGATGTTATAATTCATCTGAACAAATACAGAGGTTACAGGGCTATATTAAAGGTATAGTTAAACCAAAATTGAAAATTCTGTTAAATACTCACCCTCATGCCGTTCCAAACACTAAAAATTGTTGAATAAAGTAACATTTTAATAAAATTTTAGGGTTTTTTTCCCCACAAAAAAATCCTCATAGCTTCATAAAATTATGATTGAACCACTGATGTCTCATGGACTATTCTTGGTATCTTTCAGTTCCTTGATCGTGGTAGGACCCTTAGAGTGTTATTTCACCCGAGAATGAAAACTCATCATCTTCTACTCACCCTCAAAGCATTTCAGGCGTATGTGACTTTCTTCTTTCATAATAATGCAATCAAAATTATATAAAAAATGTTCCTTGCTCCTCCAAGCCTTACAATGGGGTAAGCAGGTGTTTGTATAAAGTGTAAAATAAAGTGTGCGCATCTGTTATAAAAACATCCCTCACACGGCTCCAGGGGGTGACTAAATGCCCCCTGTAGCGATTCCATGGTTTTTTGTAAGATAAATATCAAGATTTTACATAAACACTTTTTTTCTCACTTCTGCTGACTGTTGGGAACCGGAAGATGTGCTAGCGGAAGATGTTCAGTATGCGAGTGCCTCTGGGAAATGTAGGAGCAAAGGAAACAAAGTTTCCTTACTTTAGCAAAGGAAAACCAGTCTCCTCTTGGCTTATTTCAAAATCACTAACCACACAGCACTGACGATCGATGACATCCACCTGCATGTCTTCCGGTTCCCACTGTCAGCAGAAGTGAGAAAAAAAGTGTTTCTTATGTTTGAAATCTAGATATTTAGTTTACAACAACACATGGATTGGCTCCAGGGGGATTTTATTCACCCCTTGGAGCCATGTGAATCCCTCCCATCCTTTTATTACAGATGCGCACACTTTATTTCACGTCTTCTGAACTGTTGACAACAAACACCCGCTTACCCTATTGTAAGGCTTAGAAGAGCAAGGACAATTTTTAATAGCTTTGATTGGATTATTATGAATAAGAAAGTCACATACACCTAGGATGCTTCGAGTGTGAGTTGAAGATGGACAGATTTTTATTCTCGGGTGAACTAACCCTTTAATGTCCATGGAGGGTCAGAAAGCTCTCGTATTATATCTTAATTTGAGTTCCAAAGTGGAACAAAGGTCTTACAGGTTTGGAACATAAGGAGGGTGACTAATTAATGACAGGAATTTCATTTTTGTGTGAACTATTCCTTTAACAGAGGTAAGATAATGCCATCGAAACTTTTCTAAAGATTTCCTTCAGATATACAGTACGTTAATTTAACCCCACTGAAAAGGCAATGGAAATACAAGCTCCACCACAGTGATTATCAACCAGGGAACTTTAAGATGACTTGAGATGATTTAAAATATAATTAAACAAATGTCTTTTTTCTCTTTGAAGCACCAGGGATCACTTCCCATTGTTTTGACAAACAAGCATATACTGTATGTGTAGCTTAACCTGGAAGAGTCGCATAAATGTACTCAAATTGTTAAACTCCATGGGATTCTTTTTAAATAGTGAATATATCTGTTCTAGTCATGATATATAAATATTTTATAAGGTAAACATTAGTATTATTATTTTAATTTGTGTCCTTGTTTTGACCCTTATTCAGTAAAAACAACTGGAAAAGTCAACGGGCCTTTGATTTTTGTTAAGGAAAGACAGAGCTCAGGTTCAAAAAGGTTGAGAAATCAAGCATATAGCATTAGTTCTAACAGGTCACATCAGTCAAGCTTGCATCAGTTGATCCACGTCTACCTACAGGAATACAACACATATTACAGTATAAGGTTTTTGCTTGGGAGCTAATTACTCTCCTCCATCCCCAGCTCCTCCTTTCGTCCACAGTCAGGACTTGCCCTTTTGATATTCCTTACTGACTAAGACCCCTTTATCTTAAATTATGTTATAACATTAAATTGCCATTAGGAACATTAATCATATCTGCTACATTTGGTTCTCTTCAGTGTACCCTAAAGGCTTTATCACTGCTTTCCCTGCTCTTATCCATGTTAGGCTGCGTGGATGGGCAGGGAGTTTTATCCTGAACAAAACAATACCACCCCATTTTTTGACAATAGTGGTCCTCACAGAACTACTCTTCTACCAGTGTTTGCATACTAAGAGGAATAGGAACTTTTATGGTACCTTTTGAGGAACTGTGTACACAAAATTCAGACACATCAGAATTCACCCTTTCCATTCACCTCAGCATGCAGGGGAAAACGTTTGTGGCGCCCTCCAGTGGTATATAATGAACAGGTTCATGTGAGGCCATAGTGTCCACACACACACACACACACACACAAAGAAAACATATATTACCTGCTAATTTTTGTTCTGCATTTAACGCATATTTCTTCTCAATGCAGGTCTTCATATGATACAGTGTGCATTCTGGAACTTATTTAAAAAAACATATTGACAAAACATATATCTTTACAACAGCTTTTAAATTACCATGACAAAACAGAGCAGTCCTTCCTATTCAGAACAACTGTGAGGGTACGTGAAACCACAGAGGACTCCTGTAATAGAGGAACACTTTATTTCCTCACAGTGACATTGAGATAAACTTGTGCACGACAATATCTCCCAGCTATTTCTATATTAAAGGGACAGTTCACCTTAAAATAAAAGTTATGTCATCATCTACTCACCCTCATTTAATTCCAAACCTGTATGACTCTGTTTCTGCTGCTAAATAAAAAAAACTATCATTGTACAGAAAAGAACAGCATGGACATGGTGCTAAATGTCTGGTTTTGTGATTCCCAATAGATTTAGAACAACACTGTAAGGTTACGCAAATTACTTTTCATTTATATGTGATCTGTCACTTCATTTTAAAGAGCAGATAGGTGATATCATCAAGGGATTTGGCAATCAAGTTAAATTTGAATGCGTCATAACATAATCCCAAAATAATGAAGTTCACATAAGCTCTCCTCCCCAGTGACATGGACAAGGGTAAGCTAATTTATTCATATCAAGCATATGGCTCCCTGTTTGTGTTACTTCTCATTCACGCTTGTTTTTATAATATTATAGATATGCTTACATTTAAAGACAGAATTTATTAGATTAGGTTCCTCAGGATAAGACATTTGGCATTTATCTAGTGTCCTTCACACTGCATTAATTGCGATGCCTGCATTGGTCCTTAGAGAACAGCGCTCTCTATTGCTCTTCCTGTCTCATGCACCATCCCTTCATCACACCCCCACCAAACTCACACGTGCAAACACGTGCACAGCTCCTAGCTACAATATGGAAAAAAGCATGAGGTGAACCAGGTGGAATAAGCAGGTCTGCCTTATGGTGGCTGCACACACACACTTCTGTGACTTCAGTATATTAACATGAAAGAATACTTTACATACAGCAACATATACTTCAAATATGCTGAGAAGGAATTGTATTTCTGTATCTCCAATGCGTCAATGTGGAAAAAAAAAAATGCAGAGGGAGACAGAGAAGTGAATGGAACAGACAGAGTGTCAAATATCACTGAGATGAATTGGAACTGCCACTGCAGCAGTTTAAGGCTTGACCTTGGAAGCACGAGATGATGAGTTTGTCACGTTACCAAGACAGCAAAAAGCTGAAATAGACATCATTTAATTGTACCAGTTTGACCTCTAATGGAAAATAGACTGTAGAGGACAACAGTGACCAAACACTTCTTAAACTGCCCTGGGTTCAGTTACAGGTAAAATGTAATTGCACTACCATTATTACAGGAAGTCCAGATACTAAAGCATGTGTAAACCCTGCATTACCTGAGGGATTTTACTATTACCAGGCAGTTACCTCTCCAAAAGATATTGACTTAAGTCAATGAGATGTCGGGTCAGATCAGTTTTCCTGCATTTGTATATTTTCTATTTATTTTCTCTATTGGCATTACAAAATTTCGCAGCAAGAAGTTAGAAAAGAGTTTTAATTCTTTTTATCCATTTCTATTTTTTGTTTATCAAACTAAAGTTTAGGCTTAAAATTAGGCTAATACGTTAAGCTAAATTAGGCCAACTAACTAATTTTAAGCATTATGAAAAACTAGTAAATCATAAATCACCTTACAATATAAAGCTATTATTAGAAGTCACTGATTATTAGTATTATTCAAATATATACACTTTTGAGAGTGTAGGAACTCCATTATATCATTGAGAATGCTTCATGGGAGTGGAAGGTCACTCATGCAATTCCTGTTTCACTGACTAGTGGGTATTGTAGTTCTTCAACTGGAAAAATGTTAGCTTAAAAAAAGAATAATTATGACATCACAACGACAATGAAATCTTAACTTTTGGACACCTGCCAATGCACTCTATTAAAGCAAGCAAGTTGTGCACACACACACACTAGATTAAAAAAAAAAAAAAAAAAACCATAACACTTAACATGACTTTTATCACATTATACTTTACTGTCTGCCTCAAATTGCTGTTTTCACTGCAAATAGTAGCCTACATTTAGTAAAATTTTAAGTTAATTTAAAGGCAAGCAAGGGTTAAAAGCAATTTTAAATTGCTTAAAAACTGAGTTTTAGTGTAGTGTAGAATATCAAATAAAATAATTAGTAAATAATAGCTTTGGCAGGTCCTCTAATAAAACAGTCAGTGCTATTTAAATAAAAATGTGTGGTCAGGTGTCCGTGTGTACCCTTCAAATCTTGTGCATAACTACATATAATAAAATAATAATAAACTTTACGGTTACATTTACAAGTATTCTAGCAGCATGGAAGAGTGAGACTTTCACAAGACTTGTCCTCTCTCTTAATGTTTACTTTATTATTTGCACTCACAACTGGCAACAATTTCAGTACAGAGGAGTCATTCAAGTCAGGTGAACGAGTACGAAGTCCGAAATACATAAACCCACTCTTTTCTCATAGCACAAGTCCTTCATTCTCTGTATCTAGTTCTCAGATAAGAATAAATAAATAATAAAAATTTACCATCACAACTCATTTCAACATCCGAGATGATATATCTTAAATCAGCAGATCTATCCAGCATACAGAACCACATCATTATACTGTATATCAATAGCATTTAACAGTCTTTTGTCAAATAACTTACGTATATGTAACAATGTTTGTATTCCAGCAGTCTTCTATTCAATTTATAAAGCTATAAACACTAAAAGCTGTCTATGTTTTCTATGTAAATGACTGTAATTTTTTTATGAGCTGTTTGGACTCAATTTGATGAGGATGCTTTGGTGAGCAAGTGATGTAATGCTAAATGCCAAATCTGTTCCGTTGAAGAAACAAACTCATCTATCTTGGATGACCTGAGGGTGAGTACATTTTCAGCAATTTGTCAATTTTGGGTGAACTGCTCCTTTAATTAAGAATAATATACGCTTTAGCAGAATTGTTCTTTGTAAGCTCATTTTGACTAATGTAGTTAATAAACGACTACTACCTTCTTGAAAACTGCTACCCATAAAGTCTTATAAAATGACACATTTTTGTTGCTATGCATGCAGCAAGCACAAGAACACAGAATTGCTATTCTATGCTGTTCACATCTGACCAGAATGTGGGCTGCAGAGGTGAAGTGTGACGTCTACGTTTAAAGACAGACGGATGATTCAATGCCTTGCGTGCTTAATTTAGAGTCAGCATCTAGCATACACTGAAAACAGGTTTAAAGGGGATTAACGGGTCCAATTTAGAACAAGGGAACAAAGAAGTGCATGTGGTTGTCATATACCATTGATTCCTGATTTAGCAGTGGAGAGAGTCTGGAAGTGTACACTGCTTATTGACCCTAAAGTTTTTATTAAAGCCCAGCGTAGGATGATGCAGCTGCACTGCAGACTCAAAATACAAAGATGTTAGATTACAAAATGACTTTTGGCCTATGAATCCATGTTATTTTAACTTTCATTTAATTAATGCATACATTGACATTAGTATTAACATTCTATCTATCAGTGTGTGTCGGCTCTGTCCATACAAAGAGCAAAGTCTATTTGTTCCAGCGTGTGACAAGATAATGACCTTTGCCCAGGACATGTGCTCATCAGATCTCAGTAACTAATGCAAAAAAATGCAACAGCAATTCAGCCTATACAGTGCAATAGAATGTTAGTTTTATATTGTATTTTAAGGAAGTCATATCATGAGAAATCAAATTGTGCCTTAATCATTTGAGAAAAAAAAAAACTTAATAGAAAAACATTGTGAGAAAAGTCAATATCCATAACATAACATTTCAGTTTGATCTTAGGCATTTTTGTGGCACATTTTAGCACAGATTATTTTATTGCGATGCAAAACACCATGCATCATGTATGAAGTAAAAATATGTATTAGATAAAGCAACAGCAAACACAGCTTGTGAGTGAGAAAAGCCAAAGAGTTTCTTAAAGGCACAATACCAAAATATAGTTAATTCTATGGATTATGTTTTTTTTTTTCAATAGTTTTTTCAACAGTGTTTCAATAGTGACTGTTTTGGCACAAAGAATAAAACATTATACAATCTAAACAACACCTATAACAACGTAGGCTCACCTCACCTCAGTAACGTTTTAATTATTATTCCTATGATATGACCTCCTTAAAACTGAGTAATCTATAGAAATATTAACTATGGATCAGACAACACACACTGCAACATACAATCAAGAACAAGTGAATTACAATCAATATTATATCACAATTATGAAATGATTATGAAGTTCTTAAAAACAAATCTCTATTTTACACAGACAGAGCATATTTGTTTGATCTATATAACAGGACTGATGTGTGTGCAAAATGCAGATTCATTGCTTTTACAGTAACACAGCAAATCTTCATCGCTTTACTCGTCAGAGTAAGTGGCACTTCAAGACTGCTGCACTTCCTCTTCTTTCTGCTTGAGTTCTTGGTTGTACCTACACACACAAATACAACGTGCGTCAAACCATTTACATACATAACTGTTTAGCCAAAGCAATGCCGGTGCTAAAGGAACACAATAGGCTGCTGGGAATATATATGCCGTAGTAAATTCAGTGAAGAACAAAACGCTCCACTCTGCTGCCTCTCTCTCTTTTTAACTGTTGTGCTTAACTCTCCATTACCTCCTATTGACCTTCCACTGGACTTGCCACTTAGCCTTTAGCATAAATGTGACAAAAAGTAACTCATGTAACAATTATAGGGCACCTTCTAAAAGTGAATTAATATTTAAAATGTAAAAATATATATTTAATGCAACTGCGAAATGTATAATTCATAACATGGAATCAACCAGAACCTATTGTGTTCTGAATTGAAACACACCCTTTTGATACAAAACGTCTGCCAACCAAAGTAAATGCTGGTAGTAAGTATGCTGTAGGCCTAAGGCAAGCGTAATAAAAGGGTTTTTGTAATCCGAAAACAAAACGTAACAAGACGTCTGCATTCGTAAACAATTACGAATATAATTTATAAAAATAAATATATAGATAATAAATGTAATTAAAGCTATGCAGTAGCTTTTTTTTAATCCTGCTTCCCCAAATGAGATCATTCTAGATTTCCTGCTAGCTAAATACTTCTGATTCCACAATAAATGGTTTTATAAGTAATTTTGTTAAATTATTTAGGATTATGTTGATCATGTTTTTTTTTTTTTAAGTATCTTGTTGAACTCTACACCACTGAACTCAAAGTCATTTCAGCTTAACTCTACTCCACTAAGCTCATCACCTCTGTGTATTGACTGATGGTAGTAAACAAAGCTGACCTTAGAACAAAACTCGTAATGACTAACCTCCATATTCTCATGAGCTGGATGCTTCCACACATGCCCAGAAAGAAGTTCACAGCAAACAGAGCATAGTTCTTAGGGATGATGACCAAGCAGTACCTTGACCAAATTAATCCTGGAAAGAAATCAGAGAGATTTGCAATTAAAGGGTTAGTTCACCCGAGAATGAATATTCACCCATCTTCTGCTCACCCTCGAAGCATCCTAGGTGTATGTGACTTTCTTCTTTCATAATAATCCAATCGAAGTTATAAGAGGATGTTTTATTACAGATGCACACACATTATTTAACTTCTTCTGAACTGTTGACAACAAACACCCCTACCCCATTGAAAGGCTTGGAGGAGCAAGGACAATTTTTAGTACAATCGACTGGATTATTCTAAAAGAAGAAAGACACATACACCTAGAATGCTTCAAGGGTGAGTAGAAGATGAACTAACCCTTTAACTAATGCGGTGTTGAAATTAAAATCTCATTGCAGAATCAACTATATTTGTGAGCAAAGTGGGTTAAAGCCCTAGTCTTAGTAAGTTGGTACTTATTATATAGGTCAAAACCTAGACCGATCGTGTGAATTGCTGAATCTATAGAGTCAGATCAAAAGAGAATATTTTCTTTAATGTAACATAGGATACACTGCTCAGATATTTACAGCAGTTTACTGGGTTCATTTCAGCTTCTATTTTCAGCCACACTAATCTCATGTTACGATGAGGCTTTAGAAGAGATATTCTCATCTACAGGACACTGACAACAGCTACTGATGTAGATCATCTCTGTATCGCACATTAAAACAAGTACCTGTGGCTGTAATGACACAGGACTGAGAGACGCTGAGCTTTTCTGGAGGTCGGGTCATATCAGAGAATCCAGCCACAACTAAACCCTGCAAGAGAAAAGAGAGAGCAAATAATAGTGAGCTTGCTCGAAGGCCTTGATCAGCAGGTAAATCAAGATATGACTGCATTTCAAACTGCAAAATATGAACTGCCAATTTGCATAAAGCTATGTTGGTTTTGCTTAAAGGGATAGTTCATCCAAAAATCATTACCGCCATCATGCCTTTTGAAACCTTTAAGAGTTTCTGTCTTCCACAGAACACAAAAGTAGAAGCTTAACAGAATGTTTGAGTTGCACTCTGCATTACAATAAAATTCTGTGGAGACCAGGGTCTTTCAACCTCAAAAGAGAACAAAAAATATAATCATATTAAATCATCATAAAAGTAGTTCATTTGACTTCAACACAATATTCCAAATCTTATGAAGCCATATTATTATTATTTTTTTTTTTTGAGAAACAGAGAAAGTTGCTAATGACTTAATGCCTTGAAAACACAAGCTAGGTATGGTCACCTATGCAAGAACTATGTCAGGTACAGGTGCTTCTCAATAAATTAGAATGTCGTGGAAAAGTTCATTTATTTCAGTAATTCATCTCAAATTGTGAAACTCGTGTATTAAATAAATTCAGTACACACAGACTGAAGCAGTTTAATTTTAATTGTGATGATTTTGGCTCACATTTAACAAAAACCCATCAATTCACTATCTCAACAAACTAGAATATGGCGTCATGCCAATCTGCTAATCAACTCAAAACACTTGAAAACGGTTTTCTGAGCCTTCAAGATGGTCTCTCAGTTTGGTTCACTAGGCTACACAATCACGGGGAAGACTGCTGGTCTGACAGTTGACCAGAAGACAATCATTGACACCCTTCACAAGGAGGGTAAGCCACAAACATTCATTGCCAAAGAAGCTGGTGATGTATCCAAGCATGTTAACAGAAAGGTGAGTGGAAGGAAAAAGTGTGGAAGAAAAAGATGCACAACCAACCGAGAGAACTGTAGCCTTATGAGGATTGTCAAGCAAAATCGATTCAAGAATTTGAGTGAACTTCACGAAGAATGGACTGAAGCTGGAGTCAAGGCATACAGACGTGTATAGGACTTTGGCTACAGTTGTTGTATTTCTCATGTTAAGCCACTCATGAACAACAGACAACGTCATAGTCGTCTTACCCTGGCTAAGGAGAAGAAGAACTGGACTGTTGCCCAGTGGTGCAAAGTCCTCTTTACAGTCGAGAGCAAGTTTTGTATTTCATTTGGAAACCAAGGTCCTAGAGTCTGGAGGAAAGGTGGAGAAGCTCATAGCCCAAGTTGCTTGAAGTCCAGTGTTAAGTTTCCACAGTCTGTGATGATTTGGGGTGCAATGTCACCTGCTGGTGTTGGTCCATTGTGTTTTTTGAAAACCAAAGTCACTGCACCCGTTTACCAAGAAAACTTGGAACACTTCATGCTTCCTTCTGCTGACCAGCTTTTTGAAGATAATGATTTCATTTTCCAGCAGGTTTTGGCACCTGCTCACACTGCCAAAAGCACCAAACGTTGGATAAATGACCATGGTGTTGGTGTGCTTGACTGGCCAGCAAACTCACCAGACCTAAACCCCATAGAGAATTTATGGGCTACTGTCAAGAGGAAAATGAGAAAAAGAGACAAAACAATGCAGATGAGCTGAAGGCCTCTGTCAAAGAAACCTGGGCTTCCAGACCACATCAGCAGTGCCACAAACTGATCACCTCCATGCCACGCTGAATTAAAGCAGTAATTAAAGCAAAAGGAGCCCCTACCAAGTATTGAGTACATGTACAGTAAAATGTTTTCAATTCACAAAATGTTTTTTTCATTTTTCTAATTTGTTGAAATCGTGAATTGGTGTTTTTTTTTCTTCCTTAAATGCTAGCCAAAATCATCACAATTAAAAGAACCAAAGACTTAAACTGCTTCAGTCTGTGTGCATTTAATTTATTTAATACACAAGTTTCACAATTTGAGTTGAATAACAGAAATAATTTATTGAGATGCATCTGTATAGTCCTTGGACAGAAAAAGCAGCAACATTCTGCTACTTTTATGCTCCACAGAAGAAAGTGTGGGTTTTTAAATGCATGGGGGTGAGTAAATGATGAGCTATTCCTAACCGTATCTAGTAATTTTCACTGCATTCACTATAATCAAGTCAAACACAAACATCCATGGTCAAGGCACTCTTCAATCTAGCCTTAGAACTGCTACCATGTCAGAACAGAAGAGAGTAAAATGAGATGATCTATTTTATATTTGAACATTTCAACTGTGAGAAAACAAACTAATCTTACCCATTTAAAAACAGGTGCCCAGAAAAAAACCGTCTTTGGCCCTAAGGAAAAAAAGAAGAAAAAAAAACAAGATTTTGATAGAAATTATTGCAAGTGCTATAGTGTTAAGCACTTTATTGTTTGGTGCTCTGAATTCCAAAAAAATTAAGTATACACTAGTGAAAGAAGGCTTGGGAGCAGATACACCTTCAAACGTCATGCAGTACATGATAAGAATAATCTTTTAGTCAGAACAGAAGGTGTTAGAGTCGGGTGAGCAATGTCCAACATATTTACACAATACACAGTAAATAAAAATTTAGCTTCAACAGCACACACTGTAGACACCAATGTCTCCATCAGGTCTAAGAAGTGATGATGGAAACCTTTCAACAACATACATATCAGTGGGACTTCAAATAAGACTAGCTCATTCAAACGGTCCAAAAATATTTACTTAAAAAATTTAAATGTCGGTTTTAATTGAATATATATATATATATATATATATATTTTTTTTTTTGCATGAAAGGTGTGTTTGTTCTTTCATTCTTTAAAATAAATAATGCATTTCATGTCTACTGTATTTAATTGTGTCTCAGGTGTCCAAATTATTTTGGGGGGACACAGTACGACTTAGAATAAGAAAAAAAATACATTGATCACATTGTGGAGATAATCTAGAAAAGAGAATTCAATGCAACATATACTGCATGTAGGCCTAATTTTATAAACACTTCAAAATAGCATGACACATTGCAATATTTGACAATGACCGACTGTTAGTGTATTTCTCCAGACAGGAGCAGAGGAACTTAATGTCTTTACCAGCAGGATGATTGTAGAGAGGTCTTAATTTAGGCGGCAGCATTAACTCGATCCTGTCCAGGGTTCGGTGATATGTCGCTCTCAAACCACCGGAATAAAAACGACATGATTGCAGTCGTGAATAGAGTCTGCTGCTGCTCATGTTCAGTCGCTGCAGTGTCAAAAACACGCTGTCGACAGGAAGTTATCTGGCGGGCACCTTCTCTCTCTCCACCCTCCTCCGAGGCGACCTACCACAATGTCATCATCATCTCCGACAAACACGTCTTGGTTGCCAGCAAGCTCACGGAAACACAAACAATGAGATATACAAGTGAGACTGATCTTGAGAATTATTGTGAGAAGCTATACTGAATGAATGAATGATTAAATAAATGACCAATCTCTCAGCCTACATTTGTTCTAAAATGGGCTCGTTGGATCTCTTCAAAGAAAACGTGGTCATATGGTCTATTAATAGATAACAGTCTGGTGGAATATTAAAGCGACTGCACTGGTGGTCATGATCATAAAGTCAAGTAGGAAGTAAGTCCGTCCAGCAGATGTCACTATCGGCCCAATCGACGCCTGGGTGAAAACGATACAATATTACATAATACAAACGGATTTTCTTTTGTTGAAGTCTTTAAATAATTAATTACGAAATGACATGCAGTCTTTCTCTCTTTTTAAATGGGCTATATTAAGCAATATTTTTACTACATTAGTTGACCATATTAGTTGATTTCTAACACAATTTTTTTCCCACTTTAATAAAATGTATAAAATTATATTAATTAAATAAAATGACCAACATTCGTCTTTTTTCCCTAATTGTTTTCATAGATGCCTAAAGGTAATGACTGAAAAGTAGTTTGACCAATAGCGTGCAAGTATTGCATACAATCGACCAATCCTGGCGCGCGAGAGGGTGGGACATAAATTACAGACAACGGTCAAATCGCAGTGTTAGCAAATTTTCAGACTACACTAGCAACTTGTTTCCCAAAACGCTGCTTGCACTAAATTTGACTATTTTTTAATATGTATTTGGCAAAATTTAGAAACTTTTGAAAAATGACTGAAATGGTTAAAAGGCATGCATTTTTCATATTAACCACACAAAAAGAGGAAATTATTAAACAAATAGCCTAGCCAGTAAAGCATCACCATAGACAGTAAAAGACATTTAATGCTAGTTGTACTTGTTCAATAATAATTGTTCATGTATGATACACCATAGTTGTTGGTTTGGGCCTATAATGGTTCATCAGTAAAGTAAGTTACACTGTTGAGCTTATCTCAAAAACCAATCTATCTAATCTAAATTTAAAGTGCAATTTAAAATACAGGTAAAATGCTGGTGAAAAATGAATACAGAAAATTCCTTCATATATTAACATACATTGTACCTTATTTTTATGGATATGGAAAGTTTAATCTCAGGCACAATTAAATTTATATATCATATCCGATCCAATTTTATGACGTAATTTGCACAAACTAACAAAAACATCTTTCAGAGATAAGATATTATATTTAATTATATATATATATATATATATATATATATATATATATATATATATATATATATATATATATATATATATATATATATATATATATATTTATAGGCTAATGCCTACACTACTTTAACAGACATTTTTAACTCTCAGTGGCACTCGCTGGATGTTTATGTCTGCTACATTTACACAACATAAAGTGAAACTATTTTACTCTATGAGGTTACTAACCAATCCCATAATGTATCTGTATATAGCATGGGGGTGGGACACATCTTTGCAGCTTAGTGAATAACGGAACCCTCATTTTTCCTGTGCTCACAGAGTATGGGTAAATGAATCAATGATAAGATGATATTTTGGATATTTCCTTATGAAAAACAAATCGATAACCTTCTGTGACTGAAAAATCAACAATCCACACGTTTATGAACTGCATGTGATATGTGGTTGGTTGATGGTTGGGTGTAATACATTGGTATTTTCTATTTCATTCCATGAGAGAAGTTCCCTTTTGATAACAGTAAATAAACATGCACTGCAGTAACAGAAAGTTAGATAATGATTTCTGTTTGGAGAAAACAAACCACAGTTGAATGGTAATCATTCCTGAATCTTGATCATAATTTCTTTACTTTAACGCTTAAAGTGAATAAATCATTAAGAATGAGGAAGTTCACATTTGTATCTGGGAAGTTTTACAAAGATTTAATAGAACAATTAGGATTCTCCAAAATTCGACAATGAGCAGAAAAAAGAGAATATGGAAAGTTTAATCTCAGGCACAATTAAATTTATATATCATGTCCGCTGTCAAGAGGTCAAAAACAAAGAATTGTATGACATAATTTGAACAAACTAACAAAAACATCTTTCAGTAATAAGATATTATATTTAATTATATATATAAAAAATATTTGGCAAAAAAAACTCTTCTGAGGTGACAGTAGTAGTCATGAGTAAATTTCACATCTGCTTGAAACTAAAATGTGGTTTCACCACTGATCTATAATATAGATATTATATATATATAATATATATATAGTTATGTATATATATATATAGATCAGTGGGTTTCACCTAAATACATAAAACAACAACAACAACCAAAAAAAAAAAAAAAAAAACATTTAAAAACTCCTAGGTTGTAACACTTTACATTGTACTTCTACTGGCCCCACAGAATTGGACACAATATATTTTTTAGAATTGTTAGTATTGTTTTATTTTATTTTGCACTAACAATTCTAAAAAAAAAAATGTGTCCAATTTTGCATGAAAATGTAAAAGAAATGTGTTTTCTATTAGTGTTGCAAGCCAGATACAACAGCACTCTTTAACCTTGACAATCATTTGTAAAATACATTTTTGGAATATTTCCAAACAATTTTGATTTGTAGTAGAAAAATACTGAAATTTCATATCAAAGTTTGAGACACATAAAACACAAATACTGTGTTATAGGTGTTTAACATTTAAACATTCATAGGTTTACAATGTTATATTCTCAATGAATCAGTATTCTTTATCCGTTTGATTACGGTTTAATCATTATGAGCTTCAAAAGACAGAAAAATAAAGCCATATCCAAATCATTATGTATTTCAGAGCATGCAGATTTACTCATAAACAAGGCGGCTTTTATTTTGAAAGGCCTAAATCGAGAGTCTGATTCTCTGATCATGTGCTGGGGAATGAGCGGAATCACGGAGTTCACAGTATGTGTAATTTTTCGCTTGTCATGTGTTCTTGTGAAACGCATGATGAATGCGGTTGTCTTCAGTATTATTCTGATCTTCATAAGATAACACAATGACAGTACGGCGTCGGTCTTCCTGCTCGTATTTCACAGGAATAGTCACCGCCTTTCCAACAGATTTACAGTGAAATCCCAGGAAGCACGTCACTCAAGACTTCAAAGGGTTTGTTATACAGTCTTTGTTTTGTTTTTACACTGTTAACAGATGACTCTGTCGCTTTTACGCAATAGTGAAAATGTACTGTAATATGGAGCTTGTCTGACATAGTTAGATGCCATCATACCAGGTTGTGACATGAATAAATGCGGAATTGTTTTAGTAACAGTCACATGTAAGTGTTTTTTTTCTTTGGAAAGTCCTGGATAAGTCCGGGTTGGTTTGGGGGGGTTGGGTTGACTCAGTTTTTAATGTTAGTGTATGTAGTGATAACAATTAAATAATAATAAATACATTTAAACAATATTTAAGACTCTTTACACAACGATATTATTGTAAACGTGGTTACTATAAACTTCTGCAAAAATAATATAGCTCTGAATGCATGACTTACATTTCTTTGTTTTCACTAGTTGTTTTTTTCCATTCAAAACCGAAGGAAGAATTTACATCTTCCTAACTTTAATTTCAATCAGAATTTTGTTTGCAGTAGCAAACCTGATCACTCCAAACATGTGAGGTGCCTGTTCTCTGTGCAACAATAAGACCAATATTGTAAAAGCCCAAATCCTGTTGTGGTCACTGCAGCTTGGCTGTAAGGAGCTACATCTTTAAATTAAAAAAAACTAATGAATATATGTATGTATTAATTAAATAAATAAATAAATAAAAGCAGCATTGGTCCAAATGAAAAGTATTCTTATTACAACGAGTAAAATTTCCCTTGTTCTTCTAGTGGAATTCCCCCAGATAAGTTACATATATATCTACTCATAGATAGAAGCCATTCAGTCATGCTTCGTCTTCTGATCATTTTAAGTTTCCTCAGAGGAGGTCGGTAATTCACTCCTTACTCATATGGCTAAATCTGACACTGCACTGGCTGGATGTTTATACACTGGAACGATATGGCAGGAGGTTTATAACAACATTTTTTTCCCACACAGCTTATCTTTCAGATATTGTGGCACAAGGAGCCAAAGCTGTTGAGTTCGGTCGAGATGCTTCGTTCTCTTGTGTGCTGTCAGATGGGTCTGGTGTCAAACAAGTCACGTGGCAGCGGGTGCGCAACACGGAACCGGTACAAACTTTGGCTACATTCAGTGACCTCTTCAAGAAACATGTGGATGACCAGTATGTCGGAAAAGTCCATTTCACAGCAGCGTCAATTAATTCAACGTCCATTGAGATCAGAAACACAACATTCGAAGACGAGGCTTGCTACATTTGTTCCTTCAAAGTGTATCCGTTCCAGCCCAAACGACAAACCTTGTGCCTCACTGTTAAAGGTAGGTTAAATACTTGCTGCAACCATGAAAGTCACAAAGCTTTGCTTTCAGGTTTTTGGGTCAAAAACACAATGATCAGCTAACAAGGGCGGATTTGAACTAAAACACTGAACTGTGTTTTCAGGAATTGGGCATCTCAGTTTTATACAATTTCCTTTTACCAAAACAGTGGTTTTATATTTATATATGTTATATTTAAAAATTCTTTATATGTTTATATATGTTATATAAAAAAAAAAAAAAAAAAAAAAAAATATATATATATATATATATATATATATATATATATATATATATATATATATTGGACCAAACAATGTGTTCAAAATGCAACTGGAACTTACAACAGTTTCTAGTTCCAAAAAAATACTGCATGCAGTCAGTTATCCACTTTTTTCTATGTGGAATTAACAGATTGTACACAATTAAGACATAAGACCTTATGTTTTGTGGTATTTTTGCAGGTATATCAGAAATAACAGCATCATTGAATCCTGCTCCTAGTTCTGATCCAGATGTTGTAGTCTCATGTTCAGCCACTGGTAAACCGGCTCCAGCGATCCTCTGGAAATCTGCAGAGAAACAGTTGAACAACGATTGGTCAAGTAATTTCACAACTCGCAACATGGACAGTTCAACCACCATTACAAGCAACATCACGCTTCCACTGTCACAGTTTCATGGGAAGTACGTGGAATGTGTGGCTCAGAGTGACGGCATAGAGAAGAGCGTCCAAATCTATGTGCCTGATAAGGGTAACTTGATTTGACTTCTGAAACATAAGTTATTTGAGTGGTATGTGACTAAGTGGATTTAAAACTACGTGGATTTAGAATCAAATTAACAAGCTGTGTCAATATTGTACATTTCTGAATTAAGATAAAAAAACATTACATATGCATATTTTCAACTAAAAAATGTGCAATGTTTACAAACAAACTAAAACCTTTTTGCTTCACAGAGAATAAAGTCACATTAAGAAATTATATAATTCCGATGCTGGTCTTGATTATCATCAGTATTGTCATTGTCATCATCTATCTTTACTCCAAGTTAAATGGTAAGTAGAAAAATATTACACTCTAGCACCATATTTATTGTCATGTAAATAACAGCATTATTTTGTATATTCAGTATTTGTTTATTTATTCTTTTTTTTTTTAGATAAATATCATCGAGTTTGTACGGCTTGAACTACTCTGCAACTGTTACTTTATTTATAATTTATAAATCTTTCTGATGCTAATTTTGTCATTGCTTAAAAAAAGTTAATGTTTACATTTGTGAATAAGCTACTTTTCAGATTATAGTATAAATAATATCTGGTTGCCTAGGAAAGCATTTCTCCACAGTTTCTCTTCATCCTGCGTCCGCACTTTAAGTTCTTTCAATCTGACATTCTTTATTATTTATTGTGATTAGATTTGTCTACCAGATTTTAAACAATTCTGTTACAACTGTCTGTTATAGAATAATATGCTCAATTTGTAAGCAGCGAGTCATTGTGAAATTGTATATCGAACAGATGGCTGTTTTTTTGTACATTAGTTGTTTTGTTTTGTGTGTGTGTGTGTGTGTTAATGTGTAAATTCTTGTTGTGGTTTCTTTTATTATTATTATTTGTAACATATTTGTAAGCATCTGAATGTAGGGCAAAATTTTGTTTGTAATTGTTTCATTATGAAACTTTTTTAATTTTTTGCTGCCATTTTGGCCAGGATTCCCTGGAAGAAGAGATTTGCATCTCAGTGTGACTATCCTGGTAAAATAAAGAATAAATGAAGAAAAAAAAAACGTGCATTTTGTGTGGTTTTCAACAATTTCATATATATGTTAAATCTATTATTCTTATCTATACTGTGAATAGCCCATTACTTAAACTCACTGAGCCAGACATGAAAATGTGCAAGCCACAAAACATTACAGCAAAAAACGTCTTTCGACTAATCTACAACAAACGCTGTTCAGCAAAGCTGCAGGTCACCTGTCCATGACGCTCAAAGTTCCCTGCTAAAATATTTTTGTTGAATCCAGAAGTTGGACTCCTGAGTCATCAATCACTACTGATGACTAACACACCACAAAAAGCAATAGAATAATTCTTTCACCATGGACACTTCTTGCTTCCACTGGAATTTCATCATTCTGACTGACGAATCCGAACGTAGTGTTTACATGAACGCTTAATAAAGTGATCGGGTTGATATGTGTGTTTATATGTCACAAGATTCTGATCTAATTTTCTCTTTTGTTGTGAGTTTTCAGCTGCTGGCGCATACTGATTTAAAAAGCACACGTGATATTTATCTACTTCGGGTCCTAATTAAGTGACGACCGATCATTAAAATTGTGCTGTGCTGTGCTGTGCTGTGCTGTTTAAAAAAATAAAAAGTAGTAAACGTGCCACTTCCCGCACCCAAAATTAGTAGGAAGCTAGGAAACACGTCGTTCCGGGCGTCATACGTCATTAAGATAGTTCCACGTCACTGCGCATGCGCAGTACTTTCCAGTTTCGGTTTAATATGATGAAGTGTTTACATGTCCGCTCGCTCGGATTACAAAAGGAATAATAAAAAAAACATTACAATCCGAAAAAAATTTAGTAGGATCCAACCCATTCTTCTATGTTTTTGGCGTGCTTTAGCACTGAAAGTACACTATACAATTGAAAAGGACAGACCTGATGATTTATTCAGGAAATTTCTCATGTGACAGTGACGCATCTACATAGGTCATATCCAGTCACACTTAGGTATTGATATAAACTCTGCAAAGAAAGTACCTAAAGTAACCACTGTCCCCCTGACATGTAAAAATACATATATAGTTTATTTCTTCCTAATCTATACCTATATGTGTAACAAAGGATAAAATTACTTCGATTAAGTTGTCATTCACTAAAGGGTGCTGCCTTTATTCACATGACAAACTGGCACATGTAAAGAAATATTTCACCCAGAAATAAAACTTGAAAATGTACCCTACTCACTCTCAGGCTATACAAGATGTAGATGAGTTTGTTTCTTCATCAAAACAGATTTGGAGAAATTTAGCATTACATCAATCGCTCATCAGTGGATCATCAGCAGTGAATGCGTGACGTCAGAATGAGAAATCAAACAGCTGATAAGAACATCATTATAATTCACAAGAACACACATGACTCCAGTCCATCAATTAACATCTTGTGAAATGAAAGAGCTGTGTCTGTAAATGTCTGTAAGAAACAGGTTCGTCATTAAGACATTTTTTATTTTAAAACTTCACTTTCAGCTAAAATATGTCTTTACATAAAAAGCTGCCTCACCTAAATTAGAAGAGAAATGCATCCAGACCAAGCACTGTTTAAATATGAAAACAGAGGATGGACTTTTCCACTGGAAGAGGCATTATTATGTATAGTAGACCAAAAGTGACAGTTTCAAGTTAAAACACCTTGATGAGCTGTTTCATGCAGCCTTTTGATTCACAAAATGTTAATTGATGGAGCAATCTGCATTGCTTGTGGAACACTGTGATATTTTATCAGCTATTTGAAATCTCATTCTTAAGCCACCCAGCAGAGGATACATTGATGAATGTGTGATATGATGGTAAATTTATCCAAATTTGTTCCAGTGAAGAAACACATTTTACATCTTGGATGGCCTGAGGGTGAGTAAATTTTCCAGCAAATGTTTACTTAAATTCTTCTTTGATGATGCATAAGAACTAATTTGTTTACTATACTGGAAGTGCAGAACACCCAGCACTTCCTTTAGTGCTTGCATGTTTCACACAGCATTGGTTCATTGGATGCAAATCTAATAAACAAATTTTGTCCATTAACAATTTGGCATGTTAAAAATATAGTTCGCATATAAATGAAAATTTTGTCATTGTTCTAAACCTGTAAGACCTTTGTTCATCTTCAGAACACAAACTAAGATATTTTTGATTAATTCTGAGAGATCTGTACTCTGAACATATATAAATTGTAATGTAATTACCATGATCAAGGTCCAAAAATGTAGAGATTATCCAGTGAAATTAAATGGTGAATGCTGTTCTGTGTCAGCTGCGCCACACTTATACGTTTTCTATGTTGTTTGTCCTTTGATTTGAACAAACAAATCTGTGTGGCATAGCCACAGTTATGTTCAGTGGATACTCTCCAAAATGGCGCTATGACACAGTGGAGATGAATTGTTGAATAAAGTCGTTATTTCTATTTTCTTTGTGTACAAAAAGTATTCTTCTAGCTTCGTAAAAGTATGGTTGAACCTCTGATGTCACATGATTTATTTTACCGATCTCCTTGCTACATTTCTGGACCTTCATCATGGTAATTACATTTTTGGGTGAAATAACCCTTTAAGTACATATAAATGCCAATCAACTCAGTAAATATTGACAGCCAAAAAAAAGTAGTTGTTTTGTTGAAGATCATTAGCCTTCTAGTGGATTTTAATTAACCCAGTGATAAATACAACCAAAAACTTAAATAATATAAATTAAATTATTAGCAAAAAGCATTTTGAAGTTTCTGATATATCTTTTTTTTTTTTTTTTTTTTTTTGCTTAAAGATTCAATATTTGACTCATAATTCACAGTTTATTAATTCAAGTGAAGAAATTACTAGTATTTTAGACATAATTTTGCATAATTTTCTATAAAGACAATATTAAGATATAACAATATTAACAATCTCAGACTCCCCAAAATCATATCGTACAGTTCTGTGGAATGCTGAATCAGAATACCGTGACGGTCGTGAACTCTTGAATACACAAAACATTTACCAAAATACATTAAATGAGACAGCAAAAATAAATACCATTTCAGCATTTATTTCAGTTCCTGGGAAATACTACTGTTCCTGTTTAACATGATGATCCATTCCCAAAAGTGTTGAGTCATTTCACACGCCAATGCAGGCCTAATACACAATCATTTGTTTATTAAAACAGGAAACTCCAATAATAACTTCAGATGCTAAAGTTGGGAAATTATTAATTTCAATCTACATGAATGTATAAACTCTTATGGCCTACATATGTCTATATTGCATTCATATTTCAGAAATGTCTTATACCACTTCCAAAAACTGAAAAAAGCTGCCTTCCGAGGACGCGTTCCAAGGCATGAAGGCATCAAGGCACGTCCGAATTCAATGTTAGCTTCAGTTCTTGTCTGCTGAGATGCCTTCATCTGGCCGGTTTTTGAAGGCAGCATATTTGCATCCTTCGCTGCCTTTGATATCCCACAATCCCGTGAGATAAATTCTGTGACAGTTGAGACAAAAATTAAAAATAAAGATGGCGTCTGAAAGTTGCAGTCGGCGGTCAGTTTGTGTGTAAATGTACGTTTTTGATTAACGTTTTCCACTTCTGATGTCAGCGAGAAATTAATATTGCAGTAATGAAATATCCACTTAATTATCACCATAGCTCTCAAAAGTTTCTTTGAGATCATTAAACCATTACTATTTTCCTCAGAAGCCTGTCCAAAATCAGTTTCATGATGTGCCTTCGTGCAAAAACGCTGTCTGCAGATTCATTGTCTGATACGGCAGCGAGTCAGCAAGTCAGCTGTTGCTGTTTAGTTCTCGGATGCACTTAATAAACACGTGGTTGGATGTAAGGCGAAACCATACCTCCGGAAATCCCTAAAAATGTCCTCTAAAGCGAAAGTACAGTGCTCACAACCGGTAATAGTCTGTGGGAAATTCTTACAGTGAGCCTATTAGTGTTTCTGCTTCACTATATAAGCTGTGTCTGATTACAAACAGACCATTCGAAACATTCAACATGTTGTGTCTACTGATCTTCATTTTAAGCCTCATAAACAGAGGTTGGACATTATTAACATTTTCACTCAATGCAATGCATTTCTTTTTCGATACAAAACTGTATTAAGTCTGTAAGCTAATAACTTTTCATTTCGCAGCTTTTTCAGATATTGTGGCACAAGGAGACACAGCTGTTGAGTTCGGTCGAGATGCTTCGTTCTCTTGTGTGCTGTCAGATGGGTCTGGTGTCAAACAAGTCACGTGGCAGCGGGTGCGCAACACGGAACCGGTACAAACTCTGGCTACATACAGCGACCTCTTCAAGAAACATGTGGATGACCAGTATGTCGGAAAAGTCAATTTCACAGCAGCGTCAATTAATTCAACGTCCATTGAGATCAAAAACACAACATTCGAAGACGAGGCTTGCTACATTTGTTCCTTCAAAGTGTATCCGTTCCAGCCTAAACGACAAACCTTGTGCCTCACTGTTAAAGGTAGGTAACTTGCTGCAACCATGAAAAGCACAAAACTTTTGTCTCAGGTGTTTTAGGAAAAAAAAAACGAGGATCAGCTAAAAATTTTAATCAAAACATTGAACTGTGTTTTTAGAACTAGCGCGTGTCAGTTTGGGTCAGGCAGGTTGTTTTGATGGATATAATTGGCTAATTAATGGCAGGTAAAGTGTACAGTACATGTTGTCTAAATGAAATACAAGCAATCTCATATATGCCAATACTGGAAAGGGATGGTGTGAATCAGAAGTATTCAGAGATCTGACTAATAATGGCATCTCAATGCAGGATCAAACAATGTGTTCAAGATGCGTCTGAATCTTTCATTCAGATTCCAGTTTCAGAAAAATGAAAAGAGTAGCCTACATGCAGCCAGTTATCTATCGTGTTTGTGTGTGGTATTAAATTTTTTTACATAAGTCATGTTGCTCTTATTTTTGCAGGTATATCAGAAATAACAGCGTCAGTGAATCCTGCTCCTAGTTCTGATCCAGATGTCGTAGTCTCATGTTCAGCCACTGGTAAACCGGCTCCAGCGATCCTCTGGAAATCTGCAGAGAAACAGTTGAACAACGATTGGTCAAGTAATTCCACGACTCTCAACGTGGACAGTTCAACCACCATTACAAGCAACATCACGCTTCCACTGTCACAGTTTCATGGGAAGTACGTGGAATGTGTGGCTCAGAGTGACGGCATAGAGAAGAGCATCCAAATCTATCTGCCTGATCAAGATGACAAAGGTAAGAGGTTCAACATGCATATCGGTTAGAATAGAATGACTATGCTAATTGCCTAATGCTGTCAGGTTGATTCAGTCATGCTACATATTTCTGAATTATATAAACCCAGTTAATTTAGATGTTACAACATGAAAAACATTTTTAGATTGCTGGACAAAACTGCAAAACCAATTAGAATTAATTAATTATGATGACATTTTGACTTCAATACTTTTTGACCAATATTGAATAATTATTATTTTTTGTCTTACAGTGAAAAACAGTCCAAGAAGTTACATCGTTACAGTTTCAGTCCTCATTATCATGACTGTTGTGGTTCTTGTCATTATTGCCATCTGTCTTCACACCAGACTAAAGAGTAAGCAGCAAAATCCATCCATACGACTAGATGAAATAGGCTAATACAACCGCAGCATAATATTATCTTTTAAGAATATATCTCAAAAAGTGGACCAATTTATTAAACTTTACTTATCTTTTTTCCCCAAAAGGAGCTATGTTTAGGATTAAATCTACTTATGAGGAACCCCTTAATGCCCCAATCGAGGAATGTTAACTTCGCTGCTACCTCATAGTATGGATTTTTGCCCATGATCTTTGAATCTCTTTGATCTATGAACTTTTTGGTTCTAAACTATGTATTAATATTCCTAAGGAATCGTGAATGTCTTGTAGTATTTATTTAATTTATTTGTTTACTTTGTAGTATTCCATTGTAATTGTACAGTTAAATACATAATATTATTACCACTATAATGGAGGATTTTGATGATAGAGAATTATTATATTTATTCTGTAACTTTAGATTTTTAGGCTCATATATTTGCACTTTATGACTCATTTGAATGTACTGGCATGAATAGTTTTTAATCGTGTCTAATTTTGGAGTTTAGTCTGTGACAGACTATACATTTATAAATTTATAAAATATAGGCTCTCTACTAGATATTTTTACCCACAATCCTTCATGACACCCATCATAGTGGTACAGTAATTTGTAAGAAATAGCATTATTACCCAATACAAACAAATATGCTAAAGGCTGAAAAACCTAGTTTTAAGCCGTGCAAAACAAAATTAATGTTATATCATTAATGGACACAGAAGCTGCTTTGTTTCCTGCATGAAACTCTAAAGGCTGCAAAGAGAGACATCTGCCATTCACTGTAAAAAATGACTGTGATTTTAATGGTGAAAATGCTACAGTACAAACCTGTTAAATGGTTAACGGTAATTTTCCTACCGTAAACTGACGTTCCCAGGAATCTCTGCATTCCATTTAAAATTTTGTTTGAATTTGTTGTTTTTTTCTTTGACATAACAATGTTTCTTCTTATTTTTTTTTCTTATCTGTTATGTTTGTTAGGGTTGTACGTTACATATAATGTTGTTAAATTAATGTTTATTGCATATTTCAGTTTAATGAGTCTCACCATGATGGTGTTTCATGCTTGTGTGAATGACACTGTGCACTTTCTATTTATCTTATCATTCAAAAGCTGCTTGTGATAGGCTTTGTTTCATCACGTGACTTCTTTATCACCACCTTCTTTTGGTGGTTACCAGTGTATTACAAAGGGCCAAAACAGATTTCAGTACTTCAATAAGTTGGTATAATAACATTATATCAGTTAAATTATGGTTTTAAACTGTAAATTTGAGGTCACTGTATTTTTCACGGTATATTTTTTACAGTATTTGTATTTGTATAGTTGTTTGATGTTGACTAATTAGAAGTGTATTTTTTCAGCAAAAAGTACTGTAAAGTAAATAAAACATATTTGTGTTTCTACAAATATTTATGTATTATCTAAATGTTCATACTGAACCATTAATATGGGATTGCACTTAAATAAATAAAAAATTAAAATTAACTGTTGGATTCACTGACTGGATTATTTACTAACGTTTCTATACTCTGTACTTCTACTAAATGTACTAAGTGTAAACACGAAAATAGATTTTTTTTTTTACAAACTCCAAAAATGTTTGCAGGGTATGTACTGTAAATGATTTCAACAAATTAATGTGACACGACATGATTAAAAATATGACACTGCAGATTTTGAAAAGAATAGAGGAAGTTATTCAAAATTGTGAACAGAAAGGAACATTCTGCCTGGTCCAGCTGAAAAAAAAAAAAAAAAAAAAAACATGTTGAGGAATGATTCCTGTTAAACCTACTGTATAAACCTATTGTAAATGCCTATGCATTTAACCACCAGAGAAAATTTTCAGATTTTGTTCCCTGAAACAACCAATTCAAAGCTATTAAATAACACTTAGCTACATCTTTTTTTCAGCAGGCATGTGATCTGATTGTGTGTCTAAAATGATGCATCTGTGATGCATCTGCAAATTTGAAAGGAAGTCATCTTGATGCGGTATAGCACTATACACACTTCAGCCATATTCAAGCCATTTCCTCTGACTGCGCACAGAAACATGCAGATCTTTTACCTGACAACTATGTTTCTTATAATGGCTGTTCTCTGCAGTCAGCCAATTTCTCTATCAGCAGGTAAGTCTCATTTATTTCTAAACTAAGAATATTTATTTATTTGAAAACATTACTGACAACAGACGTGATAGCATTCAGGTTACCAGACTGTATTTGGCTCTGTATTTTAAATAGGATACATTTGTATTCAATGCTTTCAAAGCTTTTTTGTCATTTCGATGTTGAGTTCATTTTTTATATTTTCAGTACTTTTTATGGGCTAATATAAAATTTTTCCTATGTGCAGTGTCTGTTATTTACTCACGTGAACCAGTAACAAAGACTGAGGGTCTTTCGTTGTCTCTAAAGTGCACAGTGAAGTATAGGATAGAGGAGTGTGACTTTGAGACCAATTGGTGGAAATGGAACAGAGATGAGCCTTTGCAAATCACGGATCCCAACAAATATCTGATCACAGTAAATGAATCAGAAACAGATGAGCACAGGCTAAGGGACATTTTCCTGAGATTCAGTTCCTTAAATCTTCAAGACAGTGGTCGCTACCAATGTGATGCCAAATGTCTCAACAGTGGGACTGCAGCAAAAGGCCATCTCTTGGTCCTCAATGTCACAGGTTTGAGCTGAAAAAAAAGATTTGGATTCTTAGTTTTTGTATATTACAATGCTCTTGTATGTGACACCTGTTAATGTGATTTTATTTCTACAGCTGATCCATACAAAGATCTGAAGGTCTCAACATGGAGCGGCCAGTTAAAGGCAGACGCAGCTGTGCTAGCACTCAGTACCACATTATTATTAACATGGTGTTATTAAATTATATTGTGTTTTCAGTATGGAGCAACACACGGTATAAACATATTTAATTTTGTTAATCTGCTAAAGTGACCAACTGTAATTTTCTTTTATTCTAGACTTGGTCTTGGATTAAAAAAAAAAATTCATCCAAAAATGAAAATTCTGTCATCATTTAATCACCCTCATGTCGTTCCAAACCTGTATGAGTTGCTTTCTTGTTGTCTTATGTTGTTGAACATAAAAGAAGATATTTTGAAGATTGCTGGAATTTTAAAGGGGTCATATGATGTTTTTTTAGAGATCATTATTTTGTGTAACAGAATATTTTGACATGCTTAAATGTAAAGAACAACAACAACAACAAAAAAAAAACATTATTTGTCAAATACTGTACATTATTGTAGGTCTTCTATGCCCCGCCTCTCTCAAACGCTCTTCCGACAAGCACTGCTCTGATTGGCCATCTGACCCAGTGTGTTGTGATTGGCTGAATACCACAAGCACTTGTCGGAAATTTAATGACCCTTTCCATAATCGTGAGCTTCATCAGTTCAAGCCTGAAAGGGGAACACAGTCGCGTGACAGACACAGTGATGAAACTCCTTCTGTTTGCTGTACACAAGCCAAAGCCGGTTAAGACAGCTGACTCCACTGTGTCACCTGTCACTCTCTCTCTCTCCGACACATGTGGGTGCCAACACACACACACGCATGCAAAACTCTGCATTTGAAGAGTCAATAGCAAATACTTAAACTGATAAGTATTTGCTATTGATTCAGAAGCACCATACTGTAGTAGCAAAGTCAGAATTACCCCTTCTCCTTTGTGTGAATATCTGGGAGGCATTATGCAAATATTTCCACATAGTGACGTAGACATGTGGGGGCGTGTTTAAACAAGCTATTTTTGGGGGTTATGGAAGAGTCTTAACTTTGAGAAAGAATATCTCTTTGGATTTGAGACTTTAGTCTTTGCAACTTCACAGATCTTCTTTATTCACCAAAGAGCTTGTAACACTTCAAAGAGTAAATCACATCATGTGACCCCTTTAAACAGTTGGTGGTTGCCATTGACTTCCATAGTATGAAAAGAATTACTATGGAAGTTTGATGACCAGCAATCTTCAAAATGTCGTCTTTTATCATTACATCAGAAAGCAACTCATACAGGTTTGGAATGACATGAGGGTGAGTAAGTGATGACAGAATTTTCATTTTTGGTTGAACTATCCCTTTAAGTTCTTACATTGTGACAGCTTGTACCTAAAAAGTTGTTATAGAGTTGATTACCTGATGATGCTTAGTTTCTTAATTGTTGCCATAAGTTGCAATTGAGTTTTATTTGACTTTAACTTTATTTTGTGAAAGGGATAATGCATTGCACAACCTGTGTGTTAAATGTTCTGATGTTCTACATTCATTTTAGCTGCAATGGAACATTTCAGAGCAGTGGTCCAGACTTGTGGCTGAAACTGAAACCAAGCTCATCTTGCTAAACGGTGTTGCATATGTAATACGCTTTAACTTGCCAAATGTAGTAAACATGCCAATAGGTTACTAATGCAAAAACAAACTCATAATAAGGCACAAGCATTGTAATGCTTTTTTTTTTTTTTTTTTTGCATTTGATAGTAGAAATGCAATACAATTATCTTTGTAACAGTCAATAATTATTACTACCAGGGCCTCAGCTGGGGTTTGCGGGGCCCTGGCTGATGCAGGTTATACCCATGGGCCCTGTTTGAAATAAATAGCATGAATAAATAAATAGAACAAAGATACAAATAATTTTTTTTTTTTTCAAGTTCTCAAAGTTATTTTTCTTCAGGTTTGTGGGTGGTACAGAAACTTAGCAATCAAATGTAAAATAGCATTGTATACTGTATAAATTACATTTAGATGAATTCTTGTTAAAACTACAAAGCAATACAGTAAAAATCTGTGAGTGTTTTTCTCCCATTTAATTTCTTGGATTAACATTAATAAGGACAATGACAGCAGCTAGTAAATTAGGCGCGGTCACTTTAAGAGACAATGCATCCAATATAATGATGCAAATTCTATTTCTTTCTCAACTGTTTACTTTCACTGAAGACAATATTCCAACCATTTTTTTTTTCGAGGATACTCGCAAAGACATGTATTGTGACATAATTTTGCACGCGTTTGTTTGTTGGTTCAAGAGCAAGAAGATGCAAAACTCCATTTTCATTTTTGGATGAACTAAGTTCTTACATTGTGACATAATATATGTACCGAAAAAGTTGTTATAGACTTAATTACCTGATGATTCATTGTTTTTTAATATAAGTATGCAAAAAAAAATTTTAAGTGAAGTGACACACAGCCAAATATGGTGACACGTACACACACACACACACACACGGAGCAGTGGGCAGCCATTTATGCTGCGGCGCCCGGGGAGCATTTGGGGGTTCCGTACCTTACTCAAGGGCACCTCATTCGTGGTGTTGCTAGCCCTAGATTTGGGCCCACAACCTATGGGTTAGGAGTCAAACTAGGCCACGACTTCCCCCATCACTACGCCACAATAAGCCACTACACCTTGGCATATGATTTCTCCCATAGCATTTTAGCCCACATCTTTTTTTTTTTAGCCCACATTGCTTAAGTTAAAACAAACAACATAAAGAAAAACATGCAGATTTGGATACGGAGAATTTAGACTGATCTAAAAGAGAGAAATACTGCCATCTACTGGATATCAGATGTCTTATAGAAGTCATTGGAAAACATAATATTTCTCTCCTTTCCGTGATAAATACACCTTATGGAGGGTTTCTTTTGCCGCCATAATAAACCTTTTAAAGGCTGTGTGAGCATTGCATTTCTGCCTGGATGAGATGATGAGGTTGACAGGCTGGAGGAGAATTTAACATCAATATTTTACATAACCAATCACACTCAACCTGAAGTGATTCATTCATTGTCATTGTGAGGGGGTAAAGTTACAGATGACAACCACGTTTTACGTTCTATTACTGGAGACTTCGTGGCTTTCGCGAGATGTGTGATTGAATCGCCTTTTACAGCTTGTACGGTCCATTGACTTCCTCTTTCTTTTCCTGTCAGTCTCTCTCCCTATTTAGTTCTCCTTTTCATTGTGACCTTATCCAAGGACTATGCCAGGTAATTCTGCAATTTCATTTTTAGTTATTCTTTTAAAGAACTGACTGAAAACTCCCTCCGTCATTTTCTGCTAGTCGCTTAATACCAAAATGACTAGATCTAATTACAGTAACTAAGCTTTTAATGGAGTCATATATATTTCACAACTGTGGCTTTTTCTTACCTAATTTATTTATTTATCCTGTAAAAATCTTATCCACAGACACTTACAACTTCCCCTACTTCCCCTTGAACAACATTTGTCTAAAAAAACAAAAAACTCCCAAAAAACATCTCCTTTTTTCTTTTAAATTTACTGGCAGAGCAAGCAGGGTTACACTGGACATTTCACAGAGACCTGCTTATGTCACCAAAAAGTACAGTCAAATTACTATTTAAAAACTATTCAAATTACTAGTTATTAATGGGACAGAAACCTGTATGGGTCATTCCTGGTATTCTGTACATTTGGTGTCCCCAGTAAAGATCACAATCCTATTGCCTTTAAAAATCATATTAGTCATAGATAACACCATTTGAACTTTAAGCATATATTGAAGTTGATTTGTTTATTACATTTTCATAAATACAAAACTTACTGTTATAGATTCAAATTTCAAGTTTAAGAAGTAGTACGTTTAAACTTGATGAGAAATGTTTAAGATATGTTTTATTCAACCCAGCTCAGACAAAAGTGATGTCAACAACATCATCATTTAGTCTCAATGAAGATTTATTGGAGTATAAAAAATGTGTTAACTTTTTAATATTTAGTCTTTCTTTTCATAGACTTTGTTTCATAAATTCACATGGTTAAGCAGCAGTTTCCCTAAAATTATTAATATGGTCCCTATCTCACTAAAGTGTTGTTTGAGGTAAATCCACTGCCATGTGTATATTACTGTAGGTTGTCATTCTGAGGAATCTATGAACACTCGCTCACCCTCTCATTCATTTGTAATTAGATGTCAGTGTGATAAACCAATCTCATTCCACCAGTTCTAGCACCACTTTATATGCATCCAAATTACACCCAGGTTCAATGTATTATTTAATAGAGCTGTCCAGCGCAGTTCAAATGCATCACTTTGTTAAATGAGCAAGGGGGGCTTGTCCATTGTTAATGTGGCTCATAATCAGAGAGGAGAGGTAGTGTAGGTGTCTATTTTTTTGAGTGGAAACATTTTAAGCTCTTATTAATTATTAATTTCCAGGAACGACTGTAGCAAGCAACTGTGGATAAATTGGGATAATATATTATCAGGATGTGTAAATATGTAAACCATATTTTAAAGCAAAAGTTATCATTAAAATGTATATTTCTTCAGAAGAAATGAAGCATTACATCACTCGCTCACCGTTTTTTTTAAACAGCTAATGACTTTATCAGCTGTTTGGGATCACATTCTGATGGCACCCATTCACTGAGAAAGTTCCATTAGTGAGTAAATGATGTAATGACAAATTTATCCTAATCAGTTCTGTTGAATAAACAGATTAATTTACATCTTGGATCGCCTGAGGGTGAGTACATTTTTAGCAAATATTCAGTTTGGATGAACTAATGTTATAACTGATTACATTTATACAGTTAGAGTGTTATTTGTGTTGATTGTCTGTGTTATTTCAGAAAGAATACTTATAAATCACAATTATACAATGCCAGTTTCATTAAATATCAAACAAACTGGCATTTGCAAACAGAAGAGAGCTTTTCTGGAGCGTTTGCTTATGCTATCTTTATTTAGTTAAAGTAATACAGTACCTATTTTAATGCAGCAAGAATCAGGCGTTTTAAGTGTGCCTTCCATGTCTTCTGAGGGACACTGTAACTTCCTACTTCCTTATCACTGACACTAATGAATAAAAGATATGAATTTTCAAAAAGGTATTCACTGAACACAGTGAATAATATGTGCAGAGTTCCATTAAATCTGACATAGTCTGTAATGTTATGTTTCCAACAAAGCAAATATGTGGATAATGAAACCTCAGTAGAAATTCTTCAGATTTGACAATAGCTTGCAGTAGATGTAAGGTAGAAGAATGGCCTATTCCTTTGTGAAAGGGAAGCAAATTTATAATTCATTATTACTTGAATAGACTGAGAGGAAACTGGGTAGAAACAACTACTACATGTGGATGTTCATAGATAAGTGTACTTATGCACTGAAGTGATTTTATTGCAGTAATACAAAATTAGCTGGACTAAAGCATTTAAAGTATTTGTCATCTCACTGAGTGTATTGCATACTCATTTTTCAACTGAACCACTGGGTAAAATACATCTCTTTCACCAAATTCCAAAATTCATCTAGTAAAAATACAACTAAAAATAGAAATAATCCCCGGATTTACTATAGAGCACAGTTTTCCTACCGGAAAAGAGTTGTTAAAAGTAGGAGCTTATATCCTGCATGTAAGTGTATGTGTTTTTTTTTTTTGGGTGTGTGTGTTTTTATATGCATGCATTCATGCATTCACACAGTTTTTATACTGCACTAATGAAATTTTATACCTTCACAGAAACCATTTGCCCTTTTATGATTTGTAATTATTTAACATTTGTGGGTCAAAAAAACTAATAAAAACAAAAGACATCCACACAACTCCAGTCCATCAATGAACATTTTGTAAAGCACAAAGCTGCTTGTTTGTAGGAAACAAATATATCATTAAGTGTTCAGATGTTCAGATCATTGCTTTCATGGTTTGGTGTGTGAGAACAGGCAGGACGAAGGCAAATTATTCTAATAACATCGGGGAAGCGATGAGCAAGGCCAACACCAAGGATCCGGAGGGTCAAGGCAGAGGGTAACAGCTCCACCATGGCCTTCCAGATCCCCGCCTCGGTGGAGCCGGCGAGACAGAGGACTGAGGTGGAGCCAGAGGGAAGGAAGAGCCTGACAGAGCCTGAGGGACAGAGGGATGAGGCGGGATCAGAGGAGTGGAGTCCTGAGGTGTCAGATGGTCGACGAGGGAGCCTGGTGGAGCTGGTGGACTGCCGGTCCACGGTGACTCGTCAGTCGCGGAGGGATCTGGCTCTCCATCAGCGGGGAAAGGAGATCCTTGAAATAATCCATAAGTAAAAAAATCAAAAATGGAAACAAAACGGAGAGGAGGAGTGTCGCTACTTAAACTGCTTGGTGGGTTATTCTGTCACGGTTTGGTGTGTGAGAACAGCCAGGTTGACAAAGACAAATAATTCTAATAAAACTTTAATAGGTGATCAACAGACAGAAGGCAGCACAACACATACACATAGACATCCATAATAACCAAACAAACTAGAACACGAGAAAGGAACTAATATTGGGCAGAGAACGAGGGGCAGACAGGTGAGCACAATGAGGTGATTAACTAATAAGAAGAACAAAAACAACCAAATGTGGACACAAGGGGAGAAACCACAACCAACAGTCCAAAGCTTTGTGACGGTTGCTGACTTTTAAACAAATTAAAATTCTGGATGAACTGTTCTTTTAATGCAGTAAATTATCTGTAATGCTGTTTCTAGCCAAAATACAAGTCCATAATTCATAATAATGCTTCCTCCAATGGAAAAGTCTATTCCTTGTTGTCTTTCAACTTATTTGATAGAACTGTTTTCATTTATGAATGGTGCTTCATCTGTGCAAATCTCTCTCCTGATTTAGACAAGGCAACTTTTTATCTTGAGAAAGCAATATTATGGAAAGAGGACTCTTATTTTAGCCAGAAACATTGATTAAAGTTAAAATAACTGAAGGATTGATTTGTTTATTGCAAACATGCAGATTTTCACTTCACAAGACATTATTTATTGACTGCAGTCATCTGAACTCTCATTCTATCAGCTCATTTTCACTATCGGGTGAACTATTCTTTGAATTGAAAAACATATAGGGGAAATGTAAAGGAAGGGTAATGTGTTGCTTTTGCCAACAGGGAAAATATAAATGGTGCATTCATTTGCTTCCCTCAGTGTTTTCAGGACTTTAAAATGAGATCTGAATGCAAGAGAAAGATGTAGATTTTGTTGAGGGCAGAGAGCCCAGATTCATCTGACAAGATTAGGGAAATTTCCCTTTGATGATGGATTGAGCTGAGAGGAGTTTGTGTATTTAATGATTATTTAATGGTGATGAGTGTGAGATCACAGTGGGACTGTGTAATGTTTCTCTTGTGTTCAGGTCCTCGGCTAATAAGAGCAAAACGGGTATTGTGAATCAAATCTATGCTTTGAGGTGCCAGAAGAAACATCCAGGGACATACATTTACAAAGCCCTGTCCAAACACATCACTGACTCACACATTTGAGAGCAGGTGCTGTTACATCTGTGATTCCACTCCCAATAGGCAAGACAAGGTGAAGAGACATTTAGCGGCTGTTTTGATGAATAAACAAACAAATACATCTTGGATGGGCTGAGAATGAGTAGCTACATTTTGAGCAAAGTTTCATTTTCAAAGAAGGGGAGGTCGTGGCCTAATGGTTAAAGATTCGGAATCGTACTCCAAAGCTTATAAGTCTGAGTCTCAGCCTGGTAGGAATTGTAGGTGGGGAGGTTTGTATGTACAGTGCTTTCTCAACCCACATATCCTTGAGCAAGAAACCGAACCCCCAACTGCGCCGCAGCATAAATGGCTGCCCACTGCTCCGGGTGTTTGTTCACGGTGTGTGTGTGTGTGTGTGTGTGTGTGTTCACTACTGTGTGTGTGCACTTTGGATGGGTTAAATGCAGAGCACTAATTCCGAGTGTGGGCATACTTGACTGTATGTCACGTCAGTTTTAGTATGAAGTATTCCTTCAACAGGCTGCATTTTATTTGTTTTAAATAGTAGTATTACTAACACGTTTAAAGCATACGATTCAATATTCAACATGGTTTGTGAAATGGAAGAATCCAATGCAGCAGAAAAATTCTTCAAAACATCTAATTTTGTGTTCGACAAAAAGTCTACACGGATTTGGAACAACGCTGATTAAACGATGACGACATTTTTTATTTATAAATGTTTCTATTTCTGTAACATAATGATCCCCATTTTTTAGTTTTTTTTTTTAACATTGTTGCAAAATCATCCCCAACTCAAACATTTAAGAGTTAAATCATATGAAGGGAAACCCCGTTAAGTGTTAACCAATAAAAGAAAACTTGTGGCAATTCAAACGGTTGTGTGATGTCACGAATCAAGCGCCACAGCAGCATCCCTCAGTCTGACACCATGACAACCGCAGCGCGCGAACGCTGGAATCTTTGCATCTGCCGCGAAGCCCAATACGAAGACAAGGCGCGTGCGAGACTTACTTGTTTTTTTTAAATGTTCCTCGCTCCGCACTTTTGGAAGAAAACGTCAGGGATTCGCAAAACCACCTGTATCTAGCGTCCGTGGGCAATGTGAGTTAAACAGCCTTTCGGCTGGCCAAACCTTAATATTTCTGTACCGTACGAACTGCGCTGGGTTGAGTACACTGAAAAAAGCCGCGCGTATAGGAGCGATAAAATGCGCATTGGAGTCAGGGATGCTCCTCATGGCGTTTACGCGTGGGGAGACCACTGGGGCGTGTGTGCTGTTTGTGTTAATGCATGAGTGAGAGACTGAGAAAGGAAGAGATAGGAAAGAAAAGAGACTCGTACATTCGCCGCACACCTTCCACTGGCTCTTCGTGGGGAATATGAGGATCTCGGGAGGACGCCAGAGATAAACAGTATTCCAGACTCCTGTCACAAAAGAAGACCACGGAACACCCTCATCAGAGACTCCTTGTTTGATACGAGGGGCGATTGAATATCCATGTAGGAAGGCGCATCAGGTAAGCGACGCCATACGGGGATTCGATACATTCGCTTTGAAGTTTTAAAACGTCTTTTGTCGAGCATCATTTGATGCAGCGCAAGAAGTGAAAGCTTCCTACCTACATCTGCAGGTGTTAGTGCGTGCGTTTGGTAAAAACGAGTGGACATACCATGCAACTGGCCATGCAAACCTGCTCTGTAAAGTAAATGAAGTGTTTTTATTCAGATTGTAATGAAACTGAGAAGCTTAATGAGATTTCACTGCCAATATTTAGACCAAGGATACAATAAGAGTTATCACAAAATTCAAGTTCTGTTTACTTAAAGGGTCTTCTAACAATTTAAAATGTTGTTGTAATAGTGTATTGGGGTTTCATCATCTTGAATGATCCTGATTACTGCATGGACGCATAATGCTGCAGTGTTGGTTTGAGTTCAACTTCGAGATCACACAATATTGATTTTTGATGACTAAACCATACATTATTTTATATGCAAGCTTCCAATAACCATGCAGAACAGATTTTTAATTGCTTTATTTTTGCTTTTTTCTATATACAATTATTAATGATCATAATACAACAGCATATACATTCTGAATTATGTTATTATTGATTATAGTGGAGATTATTTATTCAAAGTTGTTTGCAAAGTAGATGGTGGCAGATTTATTTTCATCCTTAACAAGGGCTCTCTGAATCTTAAACGAAACACTTTTCACTTTTCACAAATGGCTGATTTTTAAAAGCATTGATACAATGCATTAAATAAGCTGTTCTACTTGGAAATATCATTGTGGCTGCTTTTCCATTGTGATTAATCAAGTGGCATAATTTACATAGAGATCTAATAAGCTGAAAAGATTGAATATCAGGACAAATGTTGGTCAAACTAATCATCAGTCTATCTCTATTAAAAAAGCCAGGCTCTAATGGTTATGTAAAAAAAAAAATTCTTCAATGCATGTAAGACTTGCGAAGCAGGCACTGATGGCTACAGGATAATTATTGATACCCGCTGCTCTCTGAGGGCTGAAGATTGTGATCAAAGATTTATACACTCGATTCAGGCACTGTTACTGTACGTGAGGAAAGAGAGGTTAGGAAGATAGGGATTGTCCTAATAGATTGTCCATGCTCATCGCCTCAAGAGAGCTGAGGAAAAAAAAAATAATTGGTGTGAGCAGCACTATTAGGTCTTTACAGTAAATGAAGCATTTTAATGCAGATTCTTAATGAACTGTGGAAGCTCAAAAAATATTTCAAAGGCAATTGTCACAAGGATGCAAATGATAGTTGTAACATTTACGATCTGGTTAGTTAATAGGGTCTAACATCGTTTGATTGTATCGTAATGGTGTGATGGGTTCATTCATCTCAAACATATCCTAAAAGAGTCTAATGTCGCAGTGTTGGTTCAAATTTTTAGACTGTAATGGCTTTGTAAGCAAATATCATTCTTTTTGATGTGATTTTCTGAATTTGCAGAACATATACTCAGCATCAAACCATCTTAGATGTACTGTAGATTTGTTTCTTCATTAGAACAGATTTGGAGAATTTTTTAACTATGTCACTTGCTCATCAATGGATCCTCTGCAGTAAATGGGTACTGTCAGAATGAGAGTCCAAACAGCTGATAAAAACATCACAATAATCCACAAGTAATGCCTATGACTCCAGGCCATCAATTAACATCTTGTGAAGTGAAAAGTTGAATGTTTAAAAGAAACAAATCCATGATTAAGGCACCTTTACACTAGCGCTTCTGAACAAAATACCCTAATTCATAATAATGCTTCCTCCACTGAAAAATGGTCATTCCCTATTGTCCTTTCACATCAAAATCCACTGGCACAATTGTTTAGAACTGTTTAGGACTGTTTTGCTTTCAAGCAGCACTTGATCTATACATATATATCTCATAACTCAGACGAGATGGTTTGCAGTTAAAAACGTCTTGATGGATTTGTTTCTTACAAACACGCAGCTTGTGTATTACTTACATTGCTTGTGGATTATAGTGATGCTTTTATCAGCAGTTTGAACTCTCTTTCTGACAGTACCCATGTAAACTGCATTTATACAGACATTATGAATTCAGAAATAATGTAATAACATTAATGTTTTTAACATGAAATTGAGCAATGAAATTATGAGTAGAAAAAACAAAGAAACTAATTATGAAATATAGAGATTTTAAGACGCTGGTTTGGATACTGTGAGTCAGTGCTGTGGCATATTTTAGTTCCATTTTATGCTGCATTATGTCTTTAAACAGACATTGGATGTGCACAGATACCTTAAGGCAACAGGATAATAAATGATATCTGCCCATCTCTGAGGGCTGAGGAGTGTGATCCCAGTTTATACACTTGTTCCAGGTGCTGTTTACAGTCGAAACAAAAGGGAGGCAGTAGACAGGGTTTGTCCCAAATGGGCTGTCTATGCTCATTGCCTCAAGGGAGCTCAGAGATAAAACAAAGAAATTGGTGTGAGCAACACTATTAGGAGGTGACCGAAGAAAAAAACTTTACTGTATAACCTATTGTATTCAGTTTGTTAGTGTAAGATATGCTTTGAGTGTGTAAGCTAGGGTTCATTTGGACTAATGTCTCAGGGGAACAATTTAACCTTGTCCCCATTTGTTCATCTCCAGGTGGTAATAAAATTGCACAGGACCCATCAGGGTCCAACCTTTCAAACCCTTGATTATAAGTGAGTGACCTAGCCTCTCAAAAAAGATTACATTGCTTAATGGTGCATTACATAAGATAAACAGATTTGGGATTTAGGCAAGTACAGGTGTGTACACACTGGCCCAAACCCGTCTTCAGAAAAGTGGACTCATCAACTGAATGTAAAGTTGTTTTGTTTAAAAATAATTACATTTAATTAATAGTATATAACTCCACAATGGTTTTTGTGAAAAGAAAATGTTGGGGGTCCTTGCAGTATTGATTCAGTGAGGAGGGTGGTTTTTAGAGTAAAAAAGGTTGTTATTTTGTCATAGGGCATCATTCAGGACAAGACGACTTATTGATAACAAGTAAAGCACAGATTCTCCAAACGGTACAGTGGTAAAGACAGTAAAAAAGTGGATAAGAAATAAGGGAAAAGAGAAATAAGGACAAAGGGAGAAGGTCAGCTGTACTTTGTGAGAAGATATAATAAATCTAATACAATTGCAGGGTGTCTGGTGGCTAATGCTGTCTGGCTTTGCGGTGACTGAGTGTTTGGGTCCAGCAGAAGTCAGCTCCTCTGAGGCCCAGACTCATACAAGCTGCTTCTGTGGTGTACATCAAATCAGAACCCATTAATGAAACTGCCAGTGCTCTTTAGCAAGAATAATGTGCCATTATTGGAAATGCAGAATGTACCTACTGTTTTGTTCATTATAAAATGCATTGGATGCATTGTTGGATGTTGTTGTTATTATATTTACATCTAAAGTTTAAAGGATTGGTCAATGTTATTTCAGAATAGATCATTTAAAATGATTCATGCTAACATTGGTCTATTTGAGAAAATATAAATTGGTACTTTTTTTACATTTATATAATGGTATTTTATTTATTTAATTTTATATGTATTATTGACCTTTTGTTAAAGCCTAAAAAATCAATTTCATCAAGTGTTTAAATGGAGTGTAGTATCAGACAAGCTTTTGTTAGTAGAAGTCCTCTGTGTTTAGATTGCAAATTTATTTTTAAATCAAATGTTATGCAAATGATTCAAAAATACAGTAAAATGCTGCTTTGTAGTGCAGAGAGTAGTACATAACTGAAAAAATGGTGTAGTGTTTATGTTAAACTTTTTTGAATTTGCTCAAAAATTGCTAGTAAATTTAATGAATAATTACAAACTACAAATAAGACATTAAATTAAATTAAACATACGATTTTGAAGCAGTAAAATAAATGCTTTGCAAAGTCACACTTCAAACTTTTGAACAAGTAAGAATAATATCCGATAAAAACCTACACTGCTTATTTAAGGTATCATGTGCTTCAGATCCTCATCAAATACAGAAAAGTATCAATTAAAATAGCTGTATCTTAAGTAGAACGCTCTTATTTTATGCAAAACCTGTGTATGATATGTGTTTTTATGCTTTGTAGAGTATCATGCAGATGTCTCCAGTTGGTCAATTCTGAGTCAGATCTCCCGTGCGCTTCATGTGAGACAAGCTCTTGATATGGCACAGGGATTTGCCTTAGAGTGCTCCGAATCAGTCACGTTTGAGTTCCCATGATGTTTAGGATGCCACGCTAGAAGCTCCCTGGGTTATGGAACAGAGCTTCAGACACACAAAACAGAAACTTTGATCCCATCTCACATCGATGACACATTCTTTAGACATGACAAAAGCATGGCTTTGAAGTATCGCCTAAGTTCACAGAGAGGAGAGTAACTCAACGTGCCTGGCATATTAAACTCTCACATCAATGCTCTACATCACTGTCACAGCGTCTCCATATGTCACGGCGAACAGCTCTTAACCCTGAAAATGATTTACAAGATGAACTCGCTCATGGCTTATACTTTCCCGTAATTATCGCCGCTACTGAATTAAAAAGCTTTCCATAGACCAGCGAGTTTGTTGACGTGGATAAATGATAGAAAATTGTGTTTACGTGTGTGCGTGCATGTTGCAGATGCCAGGAAGACTATGGGTTGTTTATTAAACTAAAAGGTTAAACTGGAGACAGGCTTTTGGAAATACATTCAGGTATGACTTAGGGATTAATAAGATATAAGTATCTGTTGAACAGAAACAGGACTGGCTTTGCAGATGATTTGGATTCATGCAGCCGACTAATGAAAAAATAATAAAGCATAGAGAGTTATAGCTTATCCTCACCACATCATAGTCAATAATAAACGCCTCTAATAAGAGAAAAACAACGCATTTCAGAATTCGCTAGAAAAGAACATCTTGACTCATATTTGATCATGAAATTAGCAGCTACTTCACAAAAAACACTTTTGCCCCTTCCTGCAGGATAAACATTGGAGGAGCAGATCTGGGCTTTTCATGTTTATATGTGAGCATGCTGGGAAGAACAGCAATAGTCCTTCCAGTCTTTGCATTCTTTACATCACACAAACCGAAGATGTTTCTGTGCTTTGCTTATAAGTTTGTTTTGGATCACAAGAGATTTCAGAGCTTAGCTCTTCATGCAATTTTAAAGGCTTCCAAAACATCCTCATGGGTTTGCTCCTGGCTTTCTGACATGAGAGTGGAGCATAAGTTTGCTAAAAGGAAAAGATATAATGGTGAGGCCATGCAGTCGCTTTGTATTGTTAGAGAATCTGACAGAAGGAAGCATTTTCCTTCCTCTCAGACGGATGTTACATTTTCATTATACGTCTGCCTGTCAGTGTTTGTTAGGGTTTGTCAAATGAGTAATGGCAAAATGACAGAGGTTTCCTCTAAATTTTAACTGTAGGGCATGACAAATTGACCACATCGATAGGTTACGACAGCAGAAAAAAACTACAGAAGCTAGAAAAGGAAAGTTTGTCAAGAGAACAATTTACTGGCCTTTACTAGGTTGTACAGTTGTGAAGGTGTTCTGAGCACTTTGCTAAAGTGATTAATATGTTTTCTTGAGCATTTCTAAGAGGTCGCCATGGTGTTCTGAGTGGTTGCTTGTAATACAGACAGACAGACAGACAGACAGATAGACAGACAGACAGACAGACAGATAGACAGATAGATAGATAGATAGATAGATAGATAGATAGATAGATAGATAGATAGATAGATAGATAGATAGATAGATAGATAGATAGATAGACAAAGAGATGTGTAAAGAGAAATGTTAGAGATCTGTTACAATTTCATATTAATCTTTGCAGACATGTTTACTGCAGACTGTCTCTTTCTAAACACACACAGCACAGCAAGGAGTTTAATTGGATTACAGTGGCATAAACGAGCCATCCTTCAGAATCTGCTGTTTTGTAGCTTCTGAGATGGCATGCTTCAATTTCTGATGCCTCTAATGCCCGTTAACGTCTACTCAGTTGAATGGGATCTGTGCCAGCCTGTTCCTTTAGTTAAGACTCAAGCTATATGTGCTAATCTCTCTGCTTCCCGTAATTAAAAAAAAGAAAGAAAAAAAGAAAAAAAATTAATTTAGTCTGCTAAATGACTAAATGTAAATGTAAGATGCAACTGTGCTGTGTCAGGCCCTTTTTAATTTAATTTACTCATCTCAAAGGACCAGACAAGCCCAAATGAGTTGCGTCTGTGTTTGATTCTCCTGAAAGATCCATACTCTCTGTCTGATTCAATCTGGAAAATACTCATCGATGTATTGATTTAATCAGTGTGCCCGTTCGGACCTTGTCAGCGGCTTTTCATTGATTGTACAAGTTAAAGTTATTTCCCCTCAGAGCACAGAATGTTCTTTTTTTATGACTCTTATTTTTCTTTAATGCGGATAAAAACAGGGAAAACGAAAAGCTATTTGAGCAAGACAATATTACAGTTTGGTTCAGAAAGCCCGAGACTACTAGTGTTGTTAGAATTATGCTGTTTTTCATTTTTTTAATGAATAATTATTTTCAATTATAATTAAAAGTTAATCTAAAAGATATATATGAATCTCCCTATTGTTTTTAATACTGATTTCAAGATAATTGACTTTGTAAGTAGCATGGTCAATGTCATACATATGATTAGTAACCTGTTCTTTTGTATAATACTTCAAATCATGGTACATTAAAGTTTTCAGATCATATGGTTTATTATTGCAGTAAATAAGTCAATATTTTTTGGTAGATGCTATGGAAGGAAGTATCACTGTGTTCAGGCACTCCGGAATTGCTCCCAGTCCAATAAGAGAAACAGTCTCCACTTCAGATGGATCACTAGGGATTGTCTGCACACTTAGTTTCCATCTAATTTATCAGCTAATGTTTGGCCCAGCTTATACTCTAAAGATATTCCTCAGAGATAAGCAGCCTTCAGAGGACTGAGAACTACAGATTAATTACACAATTAAACCATCTGCGATTAGACTGCAGGGATAATTGCTCGGTCAGAGTGGTGCTCTGTAGTGGGGTCACTGGGACTGTCAAGCGCTTGCCTTCCCTTTATCTTCTCCTCAGGTTTAGAAGCAGGGTAAAGTTTATAGGAAGGGTCATTGATTGCTAGAAATCATTATACTGTACAGCAACCACATGAAAGTAAAAGAAGGCTAAAGTAAGAACTGCTTTCTTTGCTATTCTATAGTTGGGATATACACTGCATTGGCACAAATTATTATTATTATTTATTTTTTAATTTTTTTTGGGGGGGGAGATTTAAGGTCCTTTCACACCAAGAAAGGTAACTATAATGATAATTATGCAGCATACACACCAATGCCCAATAATCATAAGCAAGCTATTTTTTCTAAGTAAGCTCTGCAGTTATGATGCTTCATGCTTGAGCTTTTTAAAGCAAGATAGATTCTGGTTGGCTGCCAATCTTTTATCATCCATCTTCTGAATAAAATGTTTCTGAAAGTGATTCCAACAATAATGTTCCTCTGTGTTGTTACCATTATAGTTTGGAGTGAATGGGCCTTAATGAAAAGAAAATTCCTTGGGGCTATTTATTTTATAAATGCATTATATAGATCTGATTCATAAACATGATTTAAATAGGGCTGCAACAACTGATTGATCAAATTGGTAATAATTGATAATGAAAGTCATTGACAACAAATGTCATTATCAATTAGTCGCATCTGCCCCACTTCCACCAGTCACATCAAATTATACCACTGAATAATGCATTTCTTCAAACAGAGTAAGCTGCTTTGGACAGGTGCATGATCAAAGTTGCCCTAAACATGGGAATGCTTTATTTTAAACTTCAGGCTAATGCATTTGCACTCGCTCGTCCTGTCAGGCACTTTGACAGATGCATGTTTGTAATGTGTGATATGATTCCTCAGCAAAAATGTTTTATTTTAGGTTATCTCCTTATCTGTAAATGTTACATGTTCACCCAAGTGTTACTATTTTGCATGAAGGCTCATCTTGACAATATGCGTTAAACTTCAGAATTTACTGAATGAGTGGAGGCGCTTCAAACAGACTAAATGTAGTAAAGAGGGAAAAAATAAATATGCAGCACAAAAATATTCATTTAGCTGAAATAACTGTTACTGGATGTTAAATTTAGGTTTAAAAGTCAACATGTAATTCAAGCATTTTATGATATTAACTGTAAAGGAATAACAGAGTGTAATTGTATATCAATTTAAGCCTTTCATTACAGAATAAAGAAATTACAGAATAATAGGTTTATGTAATATGCAATGTGTGTGTTAATGAAAAGCATTAATCTCATCTGTTAACACTGAGTTTGTGTTTTTATTTATTTATTACCTTCATTATTTTCTCGATTTTTAGTGTAAGGATTTTAAACTGTCCTTTGTCCGTTTGTCTATTTAAATTATCAATTTAAACTGTGCTTTCAAATTAGCCAATTCATTGTATATTTAAACACTCAAGGTACAGGGCATTTGTTGTGTTCAGCTATGTGAATGACAAACATCTCAATTCTATGGCAATCGACAGAGCGCTCATCTGAGTTCTGTAGGAGCAGATTCCCAAGTGGGAATTCTCTGTATAACTCACTTCTCAGTTCTCAGAATCACTGCAATCTTGATTTTCAGTCAGAAGGACCAGAATAAAAGCAATGGTTTAGTTTTTTCCTAGACACAACCAGGATCCATTTTGAAAACAATACTGATCTTGGAAAGATTTGTCTGTATCATGTGCTTATCCAGTATCTAAAAATTAGCATTAAGGAGCAGAAAGCTGTGTGGGTGTAGCAGCTGCAGTGGGGGCAAGTGCACTGATGTGTTCACCAGCATAGGATTAACATGTTGTAGATATTAAAAGATGAAAAAGTTGAGGCTTATTGTTTGGTAAAATCATTGTTGGTATACCACAGAATGAGTTTCTTTCAATGAAAGAGGTGTAGTTGTAACGGAAGTAGGGAGGAGACTTGGTTTTATCCATTGGTGGTTGAATCAGTTGAAGGAGGCATATCTGAATGTGACCTTGAAGTTAACCGTAAAAGTGTGTTCACACTTGGTAGGTTTGGTTCAGTTAAAACGAACTCTAGTGGGAATGGTCTGTTAGAGAATTGAATTTAAACAAGTGAACACTACCATCTGAACTTTGGTGCACACAAAACAAACAGACTGAGACCTACCATTTCAGGGGGTTCTGTTTCCAAACAATCTCTGATGCAGTTTGACATATATAAATCCAACATTGTGTGAATTTTGTCAGCCAGTTTTAATTTAGTCTTAATCTTTTTAAACTTAGTATTAGTTTTATTTTGTCAACCTTGTCCAATGTTTAAGTCAATGTCAAAGTAAATGTCTGAGCAATTTAGTCTTGTTTTAGTCCATGAAAACTTTGTCTTAACATTGTCGTCATACTGTATAATGGTTAAATTAATAAAACAAAAATATATAATCATGCAAAATAGTCGAGATCTCATGACAGAACAAAGGCTGACAATTTCATTTAAGCCGAAAATCTCACATAAAGATTCGCTAAACTCTAGCTTACTTGTTTGTCTGTGTTTTCAGATCTTCATCAGCGCTTCTGCAATGATGATGTGCATAGTTGCCAGATTGCAAAAATTCAGCAAATCACCAGGTTGAAAATGTATCAGTTTAACAGAGAAGCTCTGATTTAAGGATTTAAACTCTTTAAACATTTGAACTGCACATGAAAGCTTGTGTAGTAGAGGCACACAATATTACTTTTCCTCCCTTTTCAACAAAAATAAAAATAGAATAAAATAAAAAAAAATGTAAATACAGTACATTTTAGTCTCTTCTTTAATCATCAACAATATTGCATGTTGATATAGTCATTGTTAGTGTTTATTGACATAATTGTCATCTTGTAATCGAAGATAATCAGTTAACTTTTGTCATCATAGTTTTCGTTAAAGAAATGAACACTGATGCAACTTGAATGGATCAGTATCATCCGATATTGAGAATTTTGGTTTAGGATCAGTTAAAAAAAAAAAAAAAAAAAAATTAATGGTAGCAGTGCATCCCTAGATTTAAGTGGACTAAATGACTGAAGTCCAGCATTTGTCACCAAAGAGAAGTCATTTCAACAGGAGTTATAACATTTTAATTAAAAATTAGAAGTTCAAAAACATGCATGGATAGGTTGTTCACAATAAAACCTGTGAGATCCATTAAGGAATTAGATTTCTGACTTTAAGTGCAAAATGCAGTGGTTCAACAGAAAGTACATAGTTGAAATTGATGAGATGAAAGAATGTTAATAAATTAAGTCAGAGTCCTACTGTAGTTCTGCTGAATTTTTTTTTAGATATTATAGATATCATTACGTCTAAATTATGAGTGGATTAGGGGATCTGCATCTATTAGACACCAGTTAGACCCCATAATGTAAAATTCAACGCGAAGTGTGAATTGGGTGCTAATGAGTCTGAGTGTGCTGATAAGTGTGTGTGTGTCTGTGCATGTGTGGTGTCAGTTGAAGCGAGACCATATGGAAGACGCCACCTGGTGTGTCTGTTCATCTTCTTCAGAGAAGAAGATCAAAGCAAGATGCAACTTCATCACAGAGTCAATCTCAGTAATTACTCAAGTTCTCTCATTTATTCTGAAATTAGTGGGATATTTTTCACTCGCTGATCTGCACAATTTGGAATGAGTTGAGATATGAACTGTCAAAACTGGTAAATCATTTTGAATATTCCACTGGTTTGCTTACCAATAACACTAAATTGAACGTTATCAATACACAGAAACAAAACAGAAATAGCAAAGAATACTTGTCCTGACCAATGAAAGTAGCCACGTATGTGGAGTTTCCTAAAGGCATAATCTAGGTTGAGTTTGTGGGCCGCATCTGTGAAAAGCTGTCGATTAGCAAAAACAATAATTTCACCCCTCTGTATAAATGAATGAGAAATGCATTCATAAGTGTGTTATTATAATAGCAGCCTAACAGGGAAGCGGGTCTGCAATAAAAGTTTAATGTTTAGTATTGCTCACCAACACAGTGTGTACGAAGTTATATCCAATTTTTAAATTAAAGGCAGCTAAAAATATGAATCTAGTTCCATATCAAGATACCAGGAATACCATGGGAAGGATGTAAGACAAGTTACCATATAGCACTGTTTACATGGACCCAACAGCCAAGTTTTGCAAACTACACCCATAGGAATTAAACTAGTAGGCTAAGCCATATTCAGAGGTTTCTGCAACTAATCTCACTTTAAAATGATTTTACAGTTTGTTTACCTTTGAAGCATTGCCAGATACTGTCCATAGACAGTGGCCAAGTAAATGTGATCAACGTTCATTTAACATTTTATATGTACAATTATAGTGTGATTGTCTAAACACAAATCCTATTGAAAACCACACATTTTGTATATATATTAACTGTTTGGACAATTAAATGTAAAAGTAATTGATTCAAGTAAGCGGTCTGATGTTGGGTCTATCTAAGCAGCCTACCCAGACTCGTGATGATGAGCTGAAGTAGTTCTATTTATATGAGCCTTTATTTGTATGGATTTTATTGATATTTTGTTTAAAATGTAATTGTATCTTCATCTGTTGTTTTAATATCATGGTGGTTTGATGATGTTCTGAACTGATACTGAAAGTTGATTGGCTTGAATGGTTTTCCTCTTGATTGGTTTTGTAAATGGACTGGGGATGCAACTCTGAAGCAAACAGCATTGCGTCATTTCAATATCCATTCTGATTGGTCATTTAATAGACCAACCTTCATGCTGTCAGCTTTTTTTTTGCTCTGAAAGAATATAACATGTAGTTAATGATTGGATTAATGCTTGCCATTTGCTTCCTGGAGTTTCTAGCAGATTTGAAGAGAGGATTATGGATAAATTTGTCATGAACGTTTGTCGTCAACTACTGGTGAAACGATGTCACTTGCAGAATAGTTAACTGAATCAATCAATTAATGAATCTGAATGAATCTGTTTATATTTGACTCACTTATGAACCAAAATATCCTCAACCAATTAAAAAAATACAAAACACTTACATAATGCAACTTTAAGACTTAAATTTGATTCCGATTCAAATCACAGAAACTGTCACTTCTTCTCTGTATAAATATGAGAGTGGCCTTAAAAGAGATGGCCAAATTATGTAAATATTAGTAAAACAAAGAAATGTGATAATTAAACAAATTATCACTGCACTCAACTCTCAAATTACATAATTATTAAATATCAACTCTTCACCTTTTTCTAAATGACTTCCCCTAAAAGAAAAAGTGATAATAGAGTGTGATAATACCATTATGTTCACACACACACAGAGACACACTCACACACTCACACACACACACACACACACACACACACACACACACACACACACACACACACACACACACACACATATACACACACACACACACCGGAATTTGCTCTAACTCTTTTAATAGTAAATATGGCCAAGCTGAATTACTGTGACCACAGTTTGATGACTGAACATAATAACAGCTAGCTGTTGCTTGTGACCACATTGTGTCCATTAAGAAAAATGACTTGAGGCAAAGTACTGTAAAAAGTAATTTCAAGTAAGTGTTTTTGTAGATGTAGTGAATATCAATGTTAACCTATTGATTTGTCATATCTTCCTATAAGTTCACTTCTTTTTATCCCTGGTTAAACTTCAAAAAGCATATATAATTTTTTTTTCAAGATAATTGAAATTACTTCTGTGGAATTATAAAATATTTATTTCATAAATGTATACTATTACCACTGGCAAACAGCAAGTAAGCTGACTCACTCTTTATCAAGTGCCCATTTCCTGTTTGTTAGTGAATATTAAATTATTACAGCTCTTCTCTTATTCTCTCTCTCTGTTTATTTTTTTCCTTCTACCAGCATCCATCATGAATCCCATGTCACATCTGTACTACAAAAAGAGCAGCTACTCTCCGTACCGGGACCGAATCCCTTTACAGATCGTCCGGGCGGAGGTAGAGCTTTCCCCAGAGGAGCGTTCGTTCCTTTTGGCCGTGGAAAAGGGTGACTATGCAGGGGTCCAGCATGCACTACGTGAGGCGGAGGTCTACTATAATATTGACGTCAACTGTGTGGATCCATTGGGCCGCAGTGCGCTACTAATCGCTATTGAGAATGAGAACCTTGAGGTGATGGAGCTGCTTCTGGATCACGGAGTGAACACTGGAGACGCTCTGCTCTACGCCATCCGCAAAGAAGTGGTGGGAGCTGTAGAGTTACTGCTGTCCCACAGGAAACCCAGTGGAGAAAAACAGGTCCGTATTTGTGTTGAGGTTTTATATGCTTTTCTCGGCTAAAAAGAGACACTTTGCATCATTATTCATTTCTATCGTGGTCCAGGCTGGTTTATGCTTTCTAGTCTAGACTTGGTCTGAAAGAAGCCTTAGAGGGATACCAGTGCCACATGTACTGGTGACCAGCCAACCTGAACTTTTAAGCTGGTTTACACTGCTTTTGACCAGGTGCAATGCAACAAATTTCTCCATAAGGAAATTGACTGTAACTTAATTAAAACTTATGAGCTTGAAAGTTGTTAATCGATTATATATTCGTACTTATATTAACAGCAAAATTCCTGGTGAAAACTACATTTCCCATGATGCTGTAAAGAAAATTCCACCAATCAAAGAACCATGGTGAACAAATTGTGGCAAAAGAGCAGGAAACCACAGTGAAGAACCGTGAATGATGTAGTAAAGTCTTACAGTCATACGCCCCCCAAAGAATACTTTGAGGAGGCAACGGCGGCAATGCCTCTTCAAAATATTGGATGATAAAAAATAAATAAAAAAATGTAGTACAAAAATAAAACAATACAATTAATACATTATAATCTATTATAGTCTATCTAGTCTATAATCATTATAGTCTATATCACCTCCCCTGAGCCTATTGAATTTTAACAGCCCCCTTAGCATGCGGTGAGATTGATAGGGTAGTTGAAGATGAATGGAGGAAAGGCACATGAGAGTAGGCAATGCCTCCATTGTGATATGATTAGATACGACAGGTTTTGATCGACTATGATTGGTTCATGTGATAGATCCCACCTCTTCTGTTTGTGCGCACTCCACGTTCACGAATGGGAAAACTAATTTAAAAAAGTAATCAAGCAAATCACACTTAGATATAATCACATTGTTACATCAAAATAAGACTTGAAATTGCCTGAAAACACAATCTGTGGGAGTTTTTAGCGAGTGATCGTCTTGGTAAAATTTGATTGAAATCTTTGTGTCTGTGGCCAATATTTACCTAGCTTTGATGACTGAGGATCCAAAAAATAAAATAAAAAAGTTAAGTATTACAAAGCATAGCTTAACAAAAGTTCACAAATAAAATACATTGTTTAACGTGTTCCTGAAAATGCTTATTGTTGCTGATTAGAACCAAAGGACCTCAATGATTCAGAAGATCAGCCTTTCCTCAAATAATTATGATTCAATGCATTTTTATATTTTGACTGATTCTATAAAAAGAAGAACTGATTCTTTCGTGTCTGTAAGCTCATAATTCAGCTAAACCATAATTCCTCTTGCTGTGGTGATGTACATTTATTTGCAAAACAAGAATGCTTTCGTGGTGTGGTTCTTTAGTACAGCATTTAAACCACATCAACGATAGAATGAACATTATATTCATCGGGGCACTGAACGTCAATAAAATAATTGAATACAAGTACCTTTGCCAAAAATAGAACTTATTCTGAATAACCACCAGTTCTTGATTCCCAACCCTGCACACCTGGTTAGGACACACAGTACATATATAGTGCTTGAATATGTATTTTGTCGGTGTTTTCCTACATATGCAATGGTTTTTGTGAACAGTGTGTATGCAGGTGGGAACTGTTCATATTTGTGGTTGTACTCTATGTGCATGTGTTCAGATGAGTGGGTGTTCCAAAGCTAATAGAAAAGATGAGATGGGAGAGATATATCTTTTAGATTTGATTTTCACCTCACGTAGCACAACAAATCTTTATTGGATTGCATTTTGTTATCCTCTAATCTTTCCCCTCATTCAATGGTAAGATTAACCTGAAAAGTTTGAATTCCTGTATTCTCATAGATCGAGTTTTGCGGCATGCTTGATTTGGTGGCCAGTGGAGGATGAAAGGGAACTTCAAGCGAGTTCTGTTAAAATACACTGTAAAAGGGCATGTGACAGCAGTATTCACTGTGAACGATGTTCATTTGTACAGCGTGGTGGCAGAAGGAAGCTACTGCACACAAAAGCTATCACTATGAATTTATCAGGGCTTGAGGTTGTGAATGCCCTTTTCTGAGGAGTAGAATCAATGATACATATATAATCACTCTCATCTACAAATGAATAGCTGATGTAAAGCTGAGCAGGAAATGCAGATTAATTAAATTAATTAAATTATAAATCTTTTTTTTTTCATGTACAGCAATTCCATTGAATAATTTTTTTCATATACAGCAATTCCATTGAAAAGCCTTCACAGTTCTTCTTCACTTAAAAAAATAGAATTATTTTACTGAACTTTATTCAGTTGTGGAGAGTGGTTCTCTGACATGAAAGTAATTTGCAAACTCGTGGCATTCAGTGCTTGAGTTTCATGGTTGACTCATTTAATGCATCTCATTCACAATTTCTCTGTAGACAGTTCAGTTCTCAACACTCTAAAGTTAGCATGTGTGATCTGAACAATCCAATCTATTTATACTTTATCAAGTCATATATGTTCTCTCTGTACAAGGTGCTCAACAGTTTCACTTCCCATCATAAAAACACCGCCTTACATAAAGAGTCCCCTAATAACTGATCATTAAACACTAAAACGCTTCCAACTTTTCTCATTTTGCACAAAAATACATTAAATAAAGCTTTATTTAATAATTTACTCTCCCCAGCCAGTCCTATGCAAAGCCTGCTGGAAATTCTGCCCAGTTTCAGTAATGCAGTGTTACTGCCAATGAAAAATGTTAATGCTTGGATTGACTAAACTTGTGTTTTACAAATTAAGACAGATTGCTTGGAGTAAAAATAAATTGTGATTGTTCAAGAGCTGTATTGAATTGCCGTATTTTAATTATGTAAATCAAACAAGCATGGTTTTTTCTTTTTTTTTTTACGTCAAATTATTCTTTTAAACTAAAAATTATTGGCTGTTCCACCCTAATATCCCATTTCAAGAGAAAATAAGTCAACGAAGGAAGGAAATCTCAGCTTTTCTAGTAATCTGTGAGGTCTTCAAGAGTCGTGGTGCTGCTGGCTTGCATGCTTAAAAGTTTATTATGTACTGTGAACAGAGTTATTTACTATAAATTAATTTTCAGTTTGTTTGTAAACAGCTGAGGGAGGAGTTAAAATCATTTGTGGTTATCCATAGGATGCTACACACCTGGTACATAAGCATTATTTTAAGAATCTGAGACTTCAGTGAGTTACACATTTTACATTGTTATTTTTACACATTTTTTTTTACAGGACATTTGTAATTTGCAACAGTAATATATTTCTATCTTCATTTTTAGAGTTAAAAAAACAACAACAACAACAACAACAAAGATAATCTTTTTACTTGTGTTTCAACCAACATCAGAGAACCATAAGCTTGTGAATGTGATGATAAATCATTCAAATATTAACTCAAAATCTCAAGTAAATATTTTAGGTTTAAGGAGTTCAGTTGCAAAATGTTTGGGGAGCCCTGGGATAGAATAAATATTTGGACAGATGAATTATTTTGTAACTGTTATTATTCTACAGCTTCACTGAGTTGCAGTGGAGTAGCTGTGATGTTTATGCAGCTCCAGGTAGCTTTGTTGCTCCCTCTTGGATTAGATGTGCACACATTTATGAAGTGAAGTGCTGCATCACTAATACGGTTCAGAAGAGAGGCACAAGGCTCCTACACTTTTGATGTTAGAGTGTACAAGCATTAGGGGAAATAAAGCCGGTAGCCAGGTTTGTTCTTTTTGCTTCATTATTTGGTTTTCTAAAGTGAACTCCGGTGGTGCAGATACATCAAGTGAGATTTTTTGCGGAAAGTGCCGTGGGGCCTAAATTGAAATCCAGCCCCTGTACCATGTGCCCGCCGTTCACAGAGCATGGGCTATTTTGCATTGCGATCACTATAGCAACCCTTGCAGCCACTTGGGAGTTATGGGGGAGGACTGTTATACTAATGGACTGAAAATAAATCACTAAATAAAATGCGTTTGCAAACCTCACTTACTCACTTTCTGGCTTGTAACACCAACGTACCACAAATCATATTTCCATAATGTTCTTATGGCAGATATGGCTGCCTTTATGATAGGATTGAGTATTTTGGTCATATACTGGCACTTAAAAATGAGTTAATGGTGTTATGCATGCTTTTAAGTGTGTTTGTGTGTTTACACGCAGTCATCTGCTCTTGAAAGTACAGCGCTTGACTCCTAAACGAAGGTAAACAATTAGGATAAAAAGGGAAGGAATTATACAATGGTTCGTGGTAAAGCATCTGAATGAGTGAGGATGTGATGGATGGGGAGAAAAGGTACAAATGGGGTGAAAGACAGAAAGAAGTAGAGGTGAAAGAGAGGTGAATTGGCTTGTGGTTCATCTTCATGGCACACAGCTGCAAGGACAGCATGACATATATGCGGTTCTCCTCAATCATCTTTAGTGTTTTTCTGTTCACTCATACTGTAAACTGTCTTCCTCTCATGTTTCATCAGTAATGCTCTCATGTAGCGTCTGTGTTTGTGAGGGGAGGGGTGAAAGACAGAGGAGGAGCGTATTAGGACTGTCTCACATCATGTTCTGGAAGCGTCTATGTTTTAACCAGTTTTCTTTTCTGTCAAGTGAACATTTCCTCTTTCATCCCCGAAAATATGCATCAAATGTAAAGCTCCAGTCTTGGCTACTCCTTCTGATGTGTATTGTGTCTTTGATCTGCTCTCTGGTACTATTCTGTTCTTTATTATATTCTATAGCTGATAAAAAAATAGCTTTAATTACGAACCTTTAATTACAAAAATTGACTCATGGTTCAGTGAAATTGTGCATGATCCATTCACTAAGTCTGATTCCAAGTGATAGATACACGTCAAGAGGGAGTAGTGGGTTTGAAGTAGTTTTGTGAATCCTTTCGATTAATTCAATATAAAGAACCAGTTCAAAACAATTATTATTCGCAAATCATTTTTGTTTGTTGCTGCAGTTAGGAAATGATAATATCAAAATGAGAGTGGATGAAATGGTCTCAAAAATTTTTTATTTAACATGATAAATAGATTTTATAATTTTTGCTCGGTGTTATTTGTGTTATTTAATGTAAAAATACATAGCTATTAGCAAGCAAACAAGTTCTTTGTGAAATTGAGTCTCTGTGTTATTTGACAGTTGGGTCTTGCTTTAAATGCACCACTGCTAAAATATTGAAGCTAGTCAACCTCTCTAATTGTCTACAGTTGTTGGATGACTTTTTGTTTGATCAACCATTCCACTCCACTTGTACTCAGAGGAGTTTGAGGTCGTAAAGTTAACGATAAAAAATGGCTACAATAGAAACCTGTTATTTGGTTAACGTAAATTGCCTTCGATATCTAATGGTACATTTCATGTCATTTTACTGTGATATACTGTTAAATGAATAGTGAAAAAGAACAAGTCACCTTTAATTTACAGTGAAAAACTCTCAGAATTTAATAACTGTCAGCTCACATTTGATGTTTTTTCAATTAAATAAATCCAAAGTGAAATCCAAGTGAATTTATTCACTTGCCGAAGCTGTTTGGTTTCTTTCGATATCAACAGCCAGTGAACTTGCTACTCTAAATTCAAATACTCAGCTAGTGCTTGCTGTAGCAGTTGCACCAAACTTTAGAAACCCTCCACCTTCCCTAGCTCCACCTGTATAGATTTGCTGCAGGGTGATTTCATATATTCTGAATTATTAGCTGCAACATGATTTTTTTTGTATCACTTATTGTATGTCCATTGGGGCCTTATCTTAAACTGTATGTTGTTAAATTAATGTTCATTGCATTATTTTAGTGTCACCTGTATAGTGTTTTGTATTTCTGTGTATGATATCTCAGATCTTCTATATATTAGTATTTACATACTACAACCTACTCATGATAAATTTTCTTTATGTGTTTTTCTCTGTGCCACCTGTTATTATGGTGGTTATCAGTATATTACAGATGTAAAATCGGAATTTAGTAAATGTGTTTAGTTAATTTTACTGTAAATTTAATCTGTTAAATGTTGTTAATCATATTATAATTATAGTAAAGCACAGCTTCTGCATTTTTTTTTCTTTTTCTCTGTGTAGGACCTTTTTTTTCTCATCGACCAGCTAAATGGCCAGTTTTTTCCCCCATATAATCTCATGGCTGATACAGCAAGCAGCTGGATATAAGAGAGCTCATTTGTGGTTTTTAGTTCCTCTGAGGAGAGCTGGCTGCACTCCAGTCGTCTGTATTCTGATGTTTGCTGTGTAGTTTGTGTTTACATGCAGTGGGTTTGTGGATTGCCACACTGATAGACTCTCAGCAGCTTGTGCAGGTGCTTTTCACACTTTCATTCTTGTCTCCTCTTTCTCAGGTTCCATCATTAATGATGGACGCACAGTTTTCTGAGTTCACACCTGACATCACTCCCATCATGCTCGCCGCCCACACAAACAACTATGAGATCATCAAACTCCTGGTCCAACGCAAAGTCACCATCCCTCGGCCGCACCAGATCCACTGTGACTGTGTAGAGTGTGTGTCCAGCTCTGAGGTGGACAGCTTGCGTCACTCTCGGTCCCGTCTCAACATCTATAAAGCGCTCGCCAGCCCCTCTCTCATCGCGCTTTCCAGCGAGGATCCCATCCTAACAGCGTTCAGACTGGGCTGGGAACTGAAGGAGCTCAGTAAAGTGGAGAACGAGTTTCGACAAGAGTACGAGGAGCTTTCTCAACAGTGTAAGCTCTTTGCTAAAGACCTGCTGGACCAGGCACGTAGTTCCCGTGAACTGGAGACCATCCTCAATCACCGTGATGACCAAAGCGAGGAGCTGGACCCGCGAGAATGCCGAGACTTGGCCAAACTCAAGCTGGCCATTAAATATCACCAGAAAGAGGTGAGGAGGCTTCTTGAAAAAATTAAGTATTGCTGGTCATTTCTATTCAGTCTAATGTCGAACATAAAAGTGAATTAGATGTTCACATGGTTTTATACAGCTTTTGAAAATTGATGCATTTGGGAAAAGTGTGTATCGCTGAGCGATTGGCTCTTTTTTGCAGTTCCATCATAGAGTTATTTGCAGAAAATAACGAAACCTAGATTTCCTTAATTCACATAATACATTTTTGTTTTCATTAAAATCAGCATAAATTAAAATCAAGACAAATATACCTCAATATAGTATAAATATTTTATGTCTTATGCATTTATTTAAATTACAATTAACTTCAAAGTATTTTTTTTTTGAAAAATTAAGTTATGTATGTTATTTAAATAATAAATTCCTTTTTCATATTACAATTTTAAACAAAATGAAAATGATTCGTTTTAAAAATGTAATTATCTAATAATAGTCTTTATATTTAATATCATTTATTTTCTCTGATTTTGTATTTTGAAATATTCCCCTAATGTATTTTGAAATATGATCTGGACATGTTTTTTGACAGATTTTGTGTGGTGCACCCAAATACAGCAAGAAAAGTATTTTTTGTACTTTATAAATTTGTAATTCATACATTTCTTTGGTATAAATATGCCATATAAATGCATCAAATTTTATTCATCAATGCAAAATTTTACATGAGCAGCTGCCAGCTTGGATTAATTATTTTTTTCACTGAGCTCGTTGAAGTGCATTATGGGATTGCATTCTCCAAAGATACATGATGCTACCTTAGAATTTGGCTAAATGAAGGCAGCATAATTACGTTTTTAAACCTACCTTTTGGAACAGCTCTTCTACTGGAAGTGCTCCAATGATGCTTTAAAATGCTACCTCTGTAGGCAGATCACTAGGTTTTGGGAAAAAAGGGAAGGGAGTAATGTGCTAGGTAGAATATTTCCAGCATTTTGTTGAAGCAGGAAGTGTATTTTAGCTGTACATTTACTGGCTGCAAAGGATGTACCATATATTGAGTTTGAGATAAACTTAGCTGCAACATTTGGATTTCATTTCTTTCAGCAGTTTGATTTTGCTGCTGTACACTTTTAAACATTAAGGTGCTTTAAAGGTTATTCATAATGATGCCATAGAATAGCATAGAATAGTTCCACAGATAGCCATTCAGTCAAAGGTTCTTTAAAGAACCATCTCTTTCTTACCTTTTAATAATCTTAAGAACCTTCTTTTGCCACAAAGAACCTTTTTTTGAAAAAGAAAGGTTCTTCAGAAGTTAAAGGTTTTTTTGTGGAACCATTTAGACCAAAAAAGTTTCTTCTATGGCATTGTGAAGCGCCTATATTTTTTAAGAGTGTAAGTCAATGTAATACAATATTGTATCAGTGTGCGATTCATTGTATATATTATGGCCATTCGGCATGAATTGTACACTTTTTTTAAAGAAAGGATGCCTTAAAATTTTTACATTGCTACAAAAAAATAATAATAATTGTATATTCAACTTTCTATTAATCAAAGAATCCTGAAGAATCCAGCAGCACAACATTAATAATAAGAAGACGCATTTCTTGAGCACCAAATCAGCATATTATAGAAGGATTTCGTAAAACTGAATATAGGATTAATGATGTGTAAAATTCAGCTTTGCATCAAAGAAGTATGTTAATATTTTACAATAATTTTCATTTGTAGTAAAAATTCACAATATTACTGCTTAAATGAACACTCCGACTTTTGGGGAATTCAGCTTATTCACAGTATCTCCCAGAGGTAGATAAGTCCATACATACCTTTTCTGTGCGTTCTGTAAGTGTTATTTGATGCACCCACCGTTAGCCTAGCTTAGCACAAAGACTGGATGTAAATGGATACTGTTAGCATAGTAATCCCAATAAGTGACAAAATAATGCAAACATTTTCCTATTTACATGTTGTGATCTGTATAGTCACAGCGTGTACAAATAACAAGGCTATATGAGACAGAGACCATTTTTAATCGTATAAATACTGGGAACTATATTCTCACTAGGCGTAGGAGCACAGCTAACATTACTTGGGCGGAGTGGATACGTGCACACGAGACGCGCGGTGGTGAGGAGAAGAGAGTTCGCTCAGAGTAATAGAGTCAGCAATTACTAGATAGTAAATTTATAGTGTACAATCATGGGTGTTTGCTGTATTGTAAAGAGCTGCGACAATAAAAAGGGGAGACAAGGTAATACTATGATGTTTCATAGAATTCCAACCCAAAACGCTGACCTGATGAATCAATGGATACTTGCTCTGGAAATAGATCCAAACACACCTGTAAACACCATCACAAAGTATTTCGTTTGCTCTGAACATTTTACTGTAGGCGACTATTTTGGAAAAAAATGCAAGTTGCCACACGTGTGCTAAAGGATACAGCCATCCCATCGATAATAAAGACAAGACAAATTGGATCACCTGTTGCTGTGGTAAGTGTTCCGTTATGTTTTGAGATGACTAACATTAGCCATACTGTAACAGTGCCATGCTAATGTAATATAACCTTAGTAGTGACACTATTACGTGAATAGGGGCTCCGTGTATCCCCTTTATTGTTATTATTGTGTTGTCATGAACACACTGCTCGTCATCAGTATAACAAAATCACTTATTTGGTGGACAGCTGACCATTAGGTTCACTCGGCATTGGGCGTTTCTTCCAGTTGATCTTGTCACAATGGGGAAAAAAAACGACAACGGCAACAACAAAATCTTCCGTGGTAGTGATGCAAATATTTTGATTGTCATCAAGCCTTGACATTGATGGCAATACCCAGTCCCAATCATTACAACAAAGGCACTCGGTTTCTGTCGGCATAGGTTGGCTTGTTCCACATTTACAGCACCAGTCTGTGTTCGTTCTGATTCTCCCTTTGACATCTTGTCTTACAGCTTCCAAAGTTTGTAACTCCTCGTCTGTGTATTCTGGCTCAAAACTATATGGTTCTGGATCTTGGTTTGATACACAGTAAAATTCCTCTGAGTCTGACAATTCCTCAAAGTCAGCCATGATTACGAGTCACGTCTAGCTAGTCACTTGTTTTGTTTACGGAACCATCAACAGCGCGTCTCGTGTGCTGCGCTAATCACTCCGCACAAGTATACACTCCGCCCAAGTAACGTTAGCTGTGCTCCTACGCCTAGTGAGAATATAGTTCCCAGTATTTACACGATTAAAAATGGTCTCTGTCTCATATAGCCTTGTTATTTGTACACGCTGTGACTATACAGATCACAACATGTAAATAGGAAAATGTTTGCATTATTTTGTCACTTATTGGGATTACTATGCTAACAGTATCCATTTACATCCAGTCTTTGTGCTAAGCTAGGCTAACGGTGGGTGCGTCAAATAACACTTTCAGAACGCACAGAAATGAAAAAGGTATGTATGGACTTATCTACCTCTGGGGGATACTGTGAATAAGCTAAAGTCCCAAAAAGTCGGAGTGTTCCTTTAAGATGTGTTTTTGATCAAATTAATGCAGCTTTTGTGAGCATAAGAGACTTCTTATTAACCATACTTTTGAACAATAAGTTGCAACATGTCAGTTATCCAGAAAACAAACTGGCACATGGTTAACAGTGGGACTTAAGTTATAAAAGGAAACATGCAAGGTTAATCTAACACTTACATTAAAGGTTATAAAGGTCTTCAATCAAACAATGTGAAAAGTACCAGCCATTCCACTAAAACAAGGATAACAACATTTTGATGGTGCATTGGAAACCACCTCGAGTTTATGAAGAGAGCTTCCATGTAAATGAATTTTGAAAACTGTCTTTGGCTTTCCAGGGAGATTCCAGTGATCTTTTTCATTCTGAAAAACAAACAGTCTCTTGCAGAACTGGTACATGCTCCAAACTGAGGATTTGAGAGCTTGTGTCAGTATTTTTCGTTTCTCTTCCTATCAGTCAGAGGTGATGCTGGCTCTGACCTGCGAGTCTGCTCTTCAAATTATCTCTAATTATTTTGTGTGACTCAAGGATCTCTGTTGTGAATACAGATCACAATGCTGTACGTGTACACACATCGGAAAGAGGGTCAAGACAGATGTGGGGCTTTGAGCCGAAATGCTATGGGAAAAGAGAGATGAAGTCTATTAGGAGCCCATTTAGTGTGCCTTTATATTTTCAGTGATTAAAGTTTTATAGAATGAGATTAAATATTGAGAAAAGGTTACCAGCGTTATACTCCAGATTTCACACAGTAATTTGTCTTCATTTGACATGAAAATTAAATGAGTCAGAGAAGATGACGCTGTAATTCTAAACAGGGTTGAAAGGGCGAGGAGAGTGCAGAGAATCAAATACATCTGGAATAAAGCAACACAGGCTTTCTTGAAACATTACTCAGGGGCATCGATGTGACAGATAATGCTGCTTATGGTTTTCATTATACGTTCACAGGTCCCAGGAAGAGCCTTTGTGTTGCTTAGAGCTGTCTTTGAATGGGACAAAACCGGTTCTGCTCTTTTGTTGTTTTTACTGCTGAAGGATTACGCAACCTAGCACACAAATGTCAACAAGACATCTACTGTACTTGGTTTGAGGATTTTTCATTTTGAAGATATAATTGTTGCTGATTCTTAAGCTTGGGAATTGGAACAATCTTCAAACATTATGTATCCGTGTTATTTGGTATCATTTAAGTCCTATTATAGTGTTTATTACTAATTCGAAATGACCTTAATTTTTTTTATATGATTAGTTTCTGTTTTAATTCTAGTTTCCTTTTTAGTAATTTCATGATGTGCTTTTGTAATTTTTAGATTTGTATTTAATAATTTTTTTTTAAATATTTATATTACTTAAACTTATTTATTCTAGGTATTTGCCATGTATTACTATTTTTTTAATTGATTTAATTTGTTTTTATTTTTATATTTTCATTTTAAATAAAAAAATTGGATTTGTGATTTTGACATTTTTATTATATATTATAAAGGTTTATTTCTGTTTTAATTTTAGCAATTTTAGTGCATCAGCTCATTATATAACTTAATTAACTTCATTTATTTTTTTTAATTATTAAATTATACATTTATTAAATTTATTATATTTAATTTTCCAAGGAAACATTGAATGTACAGAATAGCTACTAATACTGTCAACTCAAGCTACTGTCTAATGTGCATTTTTAAGAGACAAATGTCTATGTTTAAGAGAAAACTTAAAGGGGGGGTGAAATGCAAAGTTTAAAAAATTAAGTTGTACGTTTGAAGGAGTATTTCTGTTCCAAAAATACTACTTCCGTTTTGTCCCAAGTTTCGGAAAGTTTTTTTCGAGTATGCCTCTGTGTGACGTTAGATGGAGCGGAATTTCTTTATAAGGGTCCTGAGGGCACTTCTGCCGGAAGAGCGCGCGCTCCCGTATAGCAGAGCACTGAGAGCACAACAGACATTCACTGATCAGAGCGAGAGTGTCGCGAAATGTTACAAAAGGAGTGTGTTTTTGGTTGCCAGGGCAAGACAACCCTGCACAGATTACCAAAAGAGAAACAGCATTAAGGGACCAGTGGATGGAGTTTCTTTTTTACAGAGCATCAACGGAGTTGTGCAAGTGTTTGTGTTTGTTCCCCTGCATTTCGAAGATGCTTGTTTTACAAACAAGGCCCAGTTTGACGCCAGATTTGCGTATCGTTTATTTCTTAAGGATAATGCAGTCGAAACGAAAAAGGGTCACAATCGTGTGTTGGAACCGCAGGCGGTGAGTAAAACTGCTTCAAATATCTCTGTGTTGTTAACTTAGCTATCGGCGTGTAAGCACATCAAGTAAACAACATGCGATGTTGTCATCAAACTGCACTTTCCACATGTAACGTTACAGCTTAAAAAAAAAAAAAGACGACAAAGTGGAACTTAGTCATTTTCCAAAACCGCTAAGCAAATATATACAGTTTAAGTACATACCACATAGAGACTGATTCCTGATGCTGCTCTTGTTCAATTTCAGCCTCTGGATCTGATTCTGGATCATAAATATACGCTGAATCTGACTGTTAGGCATGGTTTGTTTTGGTTGGTTTTGTCCTCAGGGTGTCACAGCTTCCAGACGCGCTCAACGCAAAAGCCTACTGGCGCTCGTGATTCTTTAGCTCCGCCCACACGTCACGCCTCCGACCACTCGTTTTTTTCCGGGAAAAATCGGTACAGACTATCTTTCTCTTATGAATATAATAAAACTAAAGACTTTTTGGAGTTATGAAGGATGCAGTACTACTCTATAGGCACTCAAGATTAACAGGATATTGAGTGAAAACGAGCATTTCACCCCCCTTTAATATTATTAATACTGCAGCCTGCACTGCAAACTGTGCTGAAGACATGCGTCATCAAAGTCAGGGAACACAAAACTGTGACTGGAAAAGTGAAAAGAATTTAAAAACGTTGTGTTTGTCATATTCTGACCATTGATTGAAATTCAATTGTCTGACTTTAAACTTTTTTATCATGATTATTGTCGATATCCACTGATATGAAAAATTTGGGACAGATCGCCCAGCCTTATTGTTAAATACAGTATACAGCTTTGGTGTGTATCTCATTGTTTGTACTATGAACATGAAGGATACCTTGAATCTTGCAATCAGGCTTACAATTTTTATCTGGCAGATGATTAAACTGGCAAAATCCCATATGTGTAGATAACCTCCTATGTGTAGGACCCTCCTATCCTTCTTCTTATGTTGTTCCCTCATCATTCTTTTCTTCTCTTGTACCTCTCCCCCTCACCCCCAGTCCTTCTATCATCTCTTCTTTTCTGTAATTTTGGAAAGTTGATTTACTGCAGGGGAACATCAGTGCAGTCAGCATCCCCCACCCCACATCTCGCTCACTCGCTTCTTGAATCGATAAGGATTACATACCCATACTCAAAGCATTTTGCTCAATAACCGCTGTGCTTCAATCTCTTTACCTCACCTCTCATCTGAACTGCTGCTTGAATGCAGTGCTGTATTCATGTGCATCAATAGATGCAACTGCTGCTGACAGAACTCTATGAAGTGGGCTTTGGTCAGTGTTATTGAGTGGAACTTGAAAATGGTTGAGCATTTCAGTGATTTAAAGTCACCAAGAAATCAAAATTAACCACTCTTATTGTTTTATGGAATATTGCAGTGTTTATAATATTTAATTTAATATTTAATCAAAACCATTAACCTCACCTCCCCTTCACAACAACATCTCTTCTCAGTAAATTCTGTAAATATTATTTTGGAATAGTATGGTGACTGGGAGTGGACATGTTTGGTTCACTTAGTTTGTCGTGGCCACAATATTAACTCGTGGAAAGTGGTAATATGTCGTGGCCAAAAGATATTCATTTGTGGGAACGTGATAATATGTCATGGCCACGAGATCATTCAGCCTGATCCCACTGCAATTCGTAAATATTTTATGAGGTGGCTATTTAGTATGAATTTGCACGACCTCTTTCATACAAATTAAAGCTGCAAAGGTAACTTTTGTAAAAATATATTTTTTACATATTTGTTAAACCTGTCATTATGTCCTGACAGTAGAATATGAGACAGATAATCTGTGAAAAAATCAAGCTCCTCTGGCTCCTCCCAGTGCTCCTATTGCCATTTGCAGAAAGTCATCCGCTCCCGGTAAAAAACAACCAATCAGAGCTGCGGTCCATAACTTTGTTTGTGTTCAAAATGTAGAAAAATTTATATAATAAGTGAGTACACCATGAATCCATTTTCCAAACCGTGTTTTTAGCTTGTCCTGAATCACTAGGGTGCACCTATAATAAGTGTTTATATTCTGACTATTTTAGATTGCTTCGGGGGTACCGCGGCGGAGTAACTCAGTACCTTTGTGATTCTTCATAGACATAAACAGAGAGAAGTAGATCCGGCTACGATGTTCTTCCGCGAGATGTAAGCAGTTCTGTTTATTAACCGCTAGAGCGTCAAAAGTTACCTACCACAGCTTTAATACGATTTGGGCTAAATCTTACATATTTTACGAATTGCACAATTCGTATGAATTTGAACAAATGACCTATACCTAACCCCGCCCCTAAACATACACGCTACTGGTGTCTAGACAAATTTTACAAAATCGTACGAGTGAGGTCTTACGAGTGAGGTCTAGCGGATTAGCCAACTCGTGCAATAGGTACGAATTGGTCGTGAAATAGCGTTGGATCATTTTTGTCGAAGTTACGACATCCTTATGTCCTGGCCAAGAGATTTATGCGTAAACAAACCTGCATGACCATAGTAACCCGGGATTGCAGATGGATAAAAATTTTTTATCGATTCCACAGTTTTGAAAATCCATGATCAAAATGGTTAATAAAATCATTTAATAATGTAATAATTTCTTGAATAATTAAAATAATAATTTAATTCAAAATAAAATATTAATACATCCATATCTGATAATCCAGGGTTGCTATGGTCACAAAGGTTTAATGCATTAAATTTGAGGCCACAAGAAATGGATGTTGCTCACTCAAAATAGGATTTCAAGGCAACCACTCCATATCTCGTGAGGAGAGAGAGGTGAGATTGCAGCGAAGCCAGGCTCATATGCTTGCAATGAACGCATGATTTATCCACGGACGCAGCTTCAAAATGTTGGATGGCCAAACACTGAAGGCAATGCTCGTGGCCTGCACAAGTAATGAGTGGATGCAACTGTACCGTATTTATACCTGTATGCACAGGTAGTGGCTCAGGTATGCAAAATCCACTTGCCAAAATTCATTGGCGTTTTCTCTGAAAGTCAGAAAGCATTGGGGCTCTCAAGTAAACCCCCTATGTTGTCACAACATAACTCAAAATGACCAACAAACAGGGAACTAGCCACATAAAAGTCTTATGATAACATTGTGTGAGGAACAGACTGAAATTTGAATTGGATCCCTATTTACTTTCATTGTACAGAAAAGAGCAGCTTAGACATTGTGCACAATATTTGCTTTTATGTTCCAAAAAAGAAAGTCAGATGGGTGTAGAACAACTTGAGAGTTAAGTAAATGAATTTCCACTTTTGTATGAAATGTGGCAGGTAGGAGAACACTGATTTGGCACTTGTTCTTCTTCACATCGGATACTGGATGAACATTGGATATCGCCCTGTATTTTTAGTTCTGCACCCTGCCGGAGGAATTGCTCTCTCTGTTCTCGCTGACGGCACCCTGGGACAAGAGTACGCTACCTCCGGTCTCTCTCTCTCACAGCATATCTCTCGTTCACTCTCTCTTACTGATCCAAGTCAAACACACAGATGGGGGTGAAAGGACCAGAGATAGATAGAAAAGACAGTGAAAGTAGATATGACTGAGAACAAATTGTTGCTGAATAATACAACACAAATCAATTTCTCACTCTGCCTGGTCGGTAGGTTGGATCGCTCCCGGCCAACTGAGCAGCAATGGCTGCTTTTGTTCTGATGGAGTGAGGGAGGAGAGAGAAATAGATTTATTCTTTCTCTCTAGCGCTCTACTGCTCCATTCTGCTATTTTGGACCTTGTGTGTAAAGTCAATCAATGCTTCTCTGCTTTGATGATGTGTTTCATTATAGGAATCCAAGATAAGCTGTGATAAAGTTTGCTTTAGTTTTTGGCCCTCATATTCATAGTATAATAGAGAGATTATAGGAAATTATTGGGCATTTTAGTTTAGTTTTAGGAATTTCAGTACTTTTAATTTTAATAGTTTCCTTTAAATTTATCTTTTTTAATTTGTTTCCCTTTATTTTAAGTTTTAGCTTTAAACTGTAAAAAGTATTTTTCAAAGTTGTAAATAAAACTTTGATTATTCAAGTATGTGTATAGTTGTAGTTTACTGTTGTAGAAACTCAACATACTGTGCAATTATGTTTTATCATTTAATAGTACAAGCTTCCTGTGCAAATCTGTCTTACTTATGATGCCATGCACTGTTAAAAGTTGCATACAGTATGTGCTGTTTTGCTCATTCGTAGTACCATAAAACATTAATATGGGCTGTAAATTGGACTAAGCAGGAAGGATGATGCAGGGAAGGAGCCAAAGAGGTAACAGGAAGCTAAGAGGCAGAGAGACAGAGAGCTTATTCCAACCATAAAAAAAGATGAATTTCTGGCTACAGTAACATCAGGCTTATCCCCGGCAGCTTGTGTGTGAACTGGAGTTTCAGCTCGCTGCCCGTCTGCTTCTACACACTACCATGCGTAGTCTTTCCTTGTCATTTATTCATCTCACTTGGTAAGAATAGCAGGGCTGTATAAATTAACCAGCGCTGCAGTGTCTCTGTGACAAGCAGATTGAAGTAGACAACTTCAATCAACACAGGGAAGTTATGACAACGACGAGGGATTTCTCTGACAACATATTACACAAAATGTTGACAATATGCATTTGTTAATGTGAATATACCTACAGGCTCCACCTATTGCAGTATTCTGTACCTGTGTTTATATACTACAGTCAGCATTGTGGGTAATTTTGTTAGTTTTTTTAATGTACAACTCTGTAATCTTAAGAGTGTGTGTATGTATGTGTGTGTGTAAATGAAGTTATTCAGTCTGCAAATATGCATATGCCCATTTAATAATTTTAGCACGTGTTTCTGCTGTGTTTGTTAAATTATTGATCTTGGTCTGTTTACAAAGAGGAACTGTTTGTATCAAAAACAAAACATATTCTAATATGCATGGATATGTATATGTAAGGTAGCTACAGCCAAATCCCCATAGTGATCATAGACAGTGTTAATAAAAAATTTATTAAGAAGTTTTCTGTTTTAATATATTTAAAATGAAATTTATGTCTGTGATACAAAGCTGAATTTTCAGCATCCATTACTCCAGTCTTTATTGTAACATGACACTTCAGAAATCATTTTAATATGCAGATTTGTTGCTCAAGAAACATTTATTTTTATCATCAATGTTATAAAACAGTTGCACTGTAATAATATTTTGGGATTTTAAGGATAAGGAATAGAAAGTTAAAAAAACAGCATTTATTTCAAACAGAATTCTATCCTATCACTTCTGATCAATTTAATGCATCCTTGCTGAACGAAAACTTACTGACCCCAAACTTTTGAACAGTTTTATATTTCTGCATCATAAGAATATTTTACATCAGCTGTAAGATAAGAGATAAGTCAAGATTGTAAGAAAATATGTTTTGATATCAAGACACAATAAGACTAATATGCATAGCCATCATAAAAAGTAAAATACAAATGTAAAACTTTCCATGAAACCACGTGTCCAGGGCAGTGATCACTGCTGTAGGGAAACCGTGTGAATGCTCAATTTGATTAATTCAGAAAATTCTCTAATTTTCTCCTAAACTTATGCATGCATATTCTGCATTATCAGTTTCAGCAAAGCATTAAATATATTTTTAAACTTACTTGCCTCCTAGTGTTAAATACATTCTACAGATACTTATGTATCGATTAAACCACTTCATACCTCATCAAGCACTACTATTTAGTTATGATTCGCCTGCAAGATTTGGTAACCTAAAATCAATAGTTTTACAATTCTCAGTCTGCTCTGAGCACATTTCTCATGTACTTTTGTGATTATAAAAAAAATTTAAATGTTAGGACACTGATATGAACATTTCTTTTTTGATTTGTACTTTGTACTTTTGTGGTTATCCCGAATTTGTTTTGTGATTAAATATGAATTATGAGGGATTTCATCATATAAATGGCTGAATTATAAATCAGCATTGTTCCTAATTCAATTCAGAGTATTAAAGCGTTTTTTACAGATTGTACAGAGGAACATTGGGAACTTGTGCCATGCCATTTTGCCAGTTGGACATGCCAGCGGGCACAGCTTACTAGAGTGACACGATGCCTATTTATATAACCCTGAAACAGCATTTCTCAGACCTGTGAGGACAGCGGCCATGACATCTGCCAAGAGTTAACCGAACTCAATAGTGCTTTATGCATACAGAACCTTTCCACCTTTTTTTAAATTTAGTATCCATCCTACTCTTAATCTGTCTCACCAAGATGCTATTTGACTTCATTTTTTCCTCAGCTACGTCCTCCTCCTCCCTATGTTGTTTCTTTTTCACTGCTACAGTACAAACAGGGACAGAAGATCTCCATGGAAAAAGCTGGGAGCGATTAGTCTTACACTTGCATTTCTGCATCTCTCACTTTTTCGCTGGCCTCAGCCTCCATCTCATAATCTCTCCTTCTTGTTCTTACTCTGTCATGGCAGCGGTTATTTTTATCTATTCTGTGGGTTTACTGGTGAGAGAGTGTACAGGTTGTAGAGGTTCTCACTGGTGGATTGTGCCCTGGAGAACATGTCCTGATGATTCCACACTTAGGAAATCAGATGAAGTGATTACAGCATGTTTGCTGTCAGGTTGTCATACTGTACAACACTGGGATTCTACTGCTGATGTCTGTAACTAAACTAATGTTTAGTAGAGCTTGGTTAGTAGAACGTAACATTTATTATTCCTCTTGTGAATTTCTTGGTCATATTTAGGCACAACCTGTGAACATAGCTCTTTAAAGATGATTGAATTCATAATTGGAGTTCACTAACTTTTAGCGCATATCTGATAGCTTTGAAGCCTTTTATATGTTAGTGTTCTCCTAAAGGCTTAAGGCATATATTTCTGTCCTTCTCTTCCTGAAAAGTGGACTATAAAACAGATGGTGCATCTTGTATCTTGACAGGCAAAATCAAATCTTTGTCGAGTCAAAATCTCACACTAGCAAAAGGAAGTAGAACTGAACAATTAATTGTATTTTAATCATTATTACGATTTTAAATCATCTGTGATATTGGCCAATTAGTCATTTATTCTGAAAAATAACTTTTCTGTCATCTTGCATTAGTAACAAGACTCAACAAGCTTTCATGCTTTTCCCCTATTAAAGATTTTCATGAATATGATGATTTTTTTAAAAAGTAATTTTAGTAATTTCGTTGTCTTTTTGCTAGGTTTCTTTAAAAATGTCTAGATTTATTTATTTTTTTATCAGTAGATCAAGTTAAACTAAATTAAAATGAGAGATGTTGCATTGGCAGCTAGAGGAAAAAAAATCAGTGAATAGAAATGTGCTTTTTTATAGGTTTTTAAGTTTTAGTAAACAATAATAATAATACTTTTAATTATATTTTTAGGACTTTAAGATGCCTCTTCAGAATGATTTGTATGGTTTTATTGTGGAACTTAACAAATTAGTCAATAATCAATATCTGTTGTGGAAACTAGATACAAATGTTATAATGCTTTGAAATGTCTTTCCTGATATTATTGCATACAGTAACCAGTTGGTCGGTACAATCTAATTTCCTTTAATATCCTTCCTCTTTTCATTATAATAATGTCAGTAAGAGTGTATAATGTTAATGTACTGCAACAATTTGGAATTAATATGTACTCCCCTGTTGTGCAAAGCAAGTAAAAAGTGATATCATGATTTGTGGAATTTGGCTGGAGTGGCACACAACACTTCACGCAGCCAGCGGTGCATTATCTGCCAGGTTGCTCATGCCCAGCTAAAGAGTGAATGACATTACTAACAGCTATCGTGATCTGTTGTTTGGAGCACAGCCTGGCTCTACAGAATTGCAGTGGCACTGCAGCAACAATGCAGCTGGAGGAACTGGAGAGGCTAAGTAAATTAGCATTTAAATCACATCTGACCCGAACTGTGCAAAATGAAATTGAGCAAGCTGAACGCTTATTAGGGGAGGCTGAAGGAGAACCACATGGAGGGGAGGGGAAGGTTAGAAGGATAGGGTTTGCATAACTGATGCCTGCTCTTTTGTTTGCATTAAAGCTAAGCTAACCCTACAATTTGGTTATTATTAAATCATTGCAGTTTAAATATGCACTTGACTGATAATATAATATAATATAATATAATATAATATAATATAATATAATATAATTAGTGCTGTCAATCGATTAAAAAAAATTAACTAATTAATCGCACAATTTTTTAAAATTAATCGCGATTAATCGCGATTAATCGCAATTAAAAGACTGAAACTTTTTGGATATGTAAATGTAAAATGTAAATAATTAATGTAAACTCAAGACAAAGAAACTATTTAAATTCAAAATATGATTGTTTATTGGAATTTTTGTTTAACTTGTAACACAGATTTTCTCATGTAAACAACATACCTGCAATAAACCATCAATATCCTCCAAATTAACTGTTGGCTTGAAAGCCATATTTATTACAGAAATAAAAACACAGGCATGTAAGTACCATTTGAATTTCAAAACAATCAATGCCAATAAAAAACAAAAATGATTTCCATGTTGAATTCTAAGTGGACTGCAAAAAAATTCCAAAGTATAGTCACTGCCAGTGCTTTAAGTGGGCCAGTACACACCGGTACTTCCAAATATAGCTCTTGAGCGTACCGCCACCTCTCCGTGCGCCCAGAACGTGCTTGTAGCGTACCGGTACGCTCATTTGGACATCTGTTTTAATGGAGGTTTTAATCTTTTACCTGCACTGCCGATTTTCAGAGCGCCCTTCACAATGCAAGCTTCCTAATTCATCCCACCCAGAGCAGAAACTACATTACCCATTCACCCTTAAGTTATACAAGTGAATAGCGCATTCGTCGCTTTTCCCACTGTTAAGTGTCAACAACTCAACGTGGCCGGGGAAGGTGTGTGAAACTCGTTGTGAGTTATACTAAAGCAAAATCTTGAGTATTTATTGTCTGATAAACATTAAAAACTGTCTGCGGAGGTTGAGTCGTCCTGCAGCCCCCGCTGGCTGCTCATTGGCTGCAGCATCTTTTTTCTAAGTTCTAAAAAAATACCGTAGACGGCAAGGCACAAATTTAGATATGTATTTATCTAATTAATCTATAGCCTATGCACAAAGACAATATGATCTTTTTGTCCCCTTTTTGTTTTAAAGCTTGATGAAGAGAGAGAGCGCAAGTTGCTGCAGCTGAGGAGGACAGTGATGCACGCGCACAGGAGTGATTGACAGTTCGCGGCACTGTGTACAAAAAATACTCCGCTACACAATTATTTCTTTATTTTCGTTTAAGCTTATTAACGTTAGCGTTACAGAAAGGTCTGATTTACGCACTGTTACAGTCATACAGTCATAATGTTTCTTGTGGCAGACTGAAGAGTAATCCGGCAGAGTTTTATACTGAAACTTTCCGTCTAAAAGTCCTTCCTTGGTCTTATCCATATTTCTTTGCACGATGAACATACATAGGCCACAACTGGAAATAAAAAAAACTGCAACCGCGTTAATTGCGTTATTTTATTTTAACGCGTTAAATATTTCAAATTAATCGAATGCGTTAACGCGCTAATTTTGACAGCACTAAATATAATATAATATAATATAATATAATATACACATTTCACTATGCATGTTGACATTTTGACTAATTCTTTGTTACACTAATTTGATATAACATTTGGTTTTCATTTATATATTTATTTGTTTATTTGTTTATCTATTTATTTAATAGATAAACAAATAAACAAATAAATTTACATTTCTAGATGTATGTACAAATGAGAATCAATCAAATTACAAAATATATTTTCAGACAAATGTTTTGTTATTGATTTTCTGGGAATTAATTTAATTGTTTTTCATTAACTAAAGAATATGTAAAAGAAGAGTGCCCCTGCGGCTAAACGCACGATAATTGATACAGACATTGTGATAAACAGCTGGCTTACTTTTCCATTTGTTGACATGACATGGTTAGAATCAGATGGTTAATATTTATATATTTATTTATATTTGTATATTGATATAATATTTATATAATCATATAATAAAATATCACATTTATTATAACTCCTGTAAAACCATTTTAGATTATTATAGTATCTCCTTGTAATATAAATTCTTTATACTTTCTTTTTTTTAGTCATATGTACTGCCAAAAGAGGCAGCTTTTATAGTTTACCTTACTGTATAACTTTTTTCACACTTACTGTGTTCTGATTTTAAGGAGCTTAATGAGAACTGTCTTTTCAGAGCGTGATTTGAGTGCCGATAACTCATACTAATGTGACTTAAAGTAGCCCTGTATCCACTGCCTTGTCAGGTCTTTAAATTCCATTACTCAAATAAAGTCAAAGTGGCAGCTAAATAGTTGTTGTTGAGTAATCTTAAGGGAGTGCTTATGCACCTGAATAACCTTTAGTCCTTTCTAAATATGTCATTTGGTTCATTGTTTCTTTCTGTACAAATAATACAGATTTCTAATATTTGCCATGAGCCTCAAAACAGCTTTTCTCTGTGTATAATGAGATTTTAATGACCATTTTTCACAGATTTGAATATAAACCATTGTTGTATTGCGCTGAGGAAGAAAACAAAACCCCATCCATTCTCTCCCTCTCTCTCAGTCTTTTGTACTTCAGTATGAGTTTTGATTCACCTCCTACTTTATTTTCTATACTTTTTACAGCAGAGAGTTTCAAAGGGATTTGGGAAGCATTGTACTCTTAAAGAGACAATTTCCAAGAAAAGAGCCGTTTTAAAAGATTTAGGAGGTGCATTGTGTGGGGTTTAGGGAACGGCTAGATCACCAATGGCAACTTAATTTGGCAGAAATAAAAAAGCAGCTGATCACTGCATTTCTGCAGTTTTGCTGTAATCTTTTGAGATTGCAGTGAAGAAAACATTAAGATGTTGTTTGGTGGCTGCAGTACACATTGCAATGAAGTTGTTTTTAAGGCGGTGGTTCTCAAAATGGGTCACAAGTCAGTATAATGAGGGTCAAGGACAAGAAAACAACACTAAAAGCAGATGATACATGTACATCATAGTTACAGTAGGAAAATAAATAGGATTAGCAGTTTTTGAAAAGAAAAAATGCATGCTTTTGGGCTACTGTTGATATTGAATGATGTTTGTCCAATGAAACTGGAGAATTCCATATATTCCATAATCTATGGCATTTTCATTGACCAAGGCCCGCCGATGAGGTCGTTTGACCGACATGTCAAACAACCAATCACAGTTTGTTTCATTCATTGTCATGTTTCGGAGCGTGGAAATGTCGCCACAATAACAGAACAGTGTTTAAAACTCTCTGACATACTTTTAAGATTCTTGAACTTTAAATATTTCACATACTTTTGAAAATCCAGCGTTTAGTGGATCCTGATAAGTGCACGTCATTACAGTTGTAAACACGGCGGCATTCTTCTTTCATGAGGGGGTTTGGCGCCACGGTATCTTTGTTTTCAGGTGGAACGTTAAAGAACGCGAAACACAGCTCTCGCGGAAATCCTGTATAATTCAACCAAGCCGATGACCATTTTGTGTCCCATATGCATCAGAAGTTTAGCCAACGGTTCGTGGGCGACGTCTGAGGCTGAGACTACTTGAGGAAGGGATACCTATAGATGGGGAACTGTAAAGAAAGTATATAATTTTAATATTTTAAATTATGCACTTTATAATAAACGTCCTACAGAGGGTTTCTCGTTCAGTAAAGTGTTCTTAAAAAAAAAAAAAAATGTAAGTGTAAAGAACATTTTTATGATCTAAAGAACCATTTTTCACCATAAAGAACTTTTTGTTCAATGGAAAGGTTCTGTGGATGTTAAAGGTTCTTCATGGAACCATCAATGCCAATAAAGATAATAAATAAATGATTTATAGATTTATTATTGAAATGATACATATATTATTCAAAATAAAGACTTAAGTACTTTGAAACCTTCTGATTGTTTGATGTTAGTAAAAACATGTCCATAGTTAATGTGATGAACTGCACCTGTTGCACACTTGTGTGAACTTGAGGAGAACTGACTTCATGCAAGTAAAGACAAGTAAGAAAATTAAAGTCGGCTGTGAGAAAACCTGTAAAATAATTTGTTTGCAGATGCCATGGTTATATTTTGCTATATCATGCATTCATGCATTTTTAAGCATGACTTCAGCATCATCAACACTCTGTCATGCAGGTCAGATGCACATCATGCAGAGCAGGTGTGCACAGTGTTAGGGGAAGTTAATATATTCTTTGACTCTGCATTAGAGTCAGTGACTCTTCAACAGTGTGCCAGACTAAACTCTTTGCGTTATCAGAGCTGGAGATCAATCCTCATTAGCATATTGCTCCCTAGCAACCAGAACATGAACAGGACATCTGTTGTTCTGTAATCGCTTTCTGTCAGACAAGACAGAAGAACAAGAGATTACCTCATAACCTGTACTTCTGTTCACCTCCTGAACTGTCTCAACTGTGTTGATTCATCCTAGTGACTTGATTTTTTTGAATGGGTGAACTAGCAGTTATGGGAACTAGCAATTATGAAGTGAAATAGCGGGGCAATTTGATAGCCGAATTATAATAGGCCGCCTAATAAAATTATTTATTATGATTTATTCATTATTAAAATTATTTAATACATGAATAGGAGAATGAGCATAATATTGTCTTGACTATCGACAAATACATGTGCTATTGTCAACATCTCTGACTATCATCGATACACGACCGTCTGTCAGTACAACCCTATTAGTGTCTTACAGTATCTAGGGATCTGTCATTTTCTAAAAATGTATATACTTTTTAACTACAAATGCTTGTCTTGATCTAGTGATGCACAATTGCGACTCCACTGATTGCAAAATCATGTTGGAAAAGTCACACATGGTTAGTTCTTCGTCTGTGTACTTCGGTTCAAAAAGGTAGGGTACGGTGAAAAACCCCAACTCATTTTCTCCTCAAACATCAAAATGGTCCTATACCATTGTTTTAGCTTTGTGTTTTTGTAAAGTGCCTTTGACTTTCTTTGCATGTTTGCTTTGTACTGGAAACACGGAGTCGGTACTTCTGCCTACATCATTCACGCGTTACCTTTCCTTTGACTACATAATGCGCTGATCAAGCTAGTCCAAGACAAGCATTTGTGGTTAAAAAGTATATACGTTTAAAAAAAAAAAAAAGAAAATGACCAATTGTTTCACTATAGATAATAACCTTATTCCTTGGCTAGGATCATGTAGACGCTTTGGAAGCTGCATTGAAACTGCAATTTAGACCTTACACCCATTGGTTCCCATTGAAGTCCACTATATGGAAAAAAAATATCCTGGAATATTTTCCTCAGAAAACCTAAACTGTTAGAACATTTTTATTCTGGAAGTGAACTAATCTTTTAAAGATCCACTTCTTGTTTGTCTTTCATAGGTTTTGAAAAAATCTGTGGGCAATAACTGAGAAATGTCTCTGAGAAATACAAATATATGTATAAATTAAATGCAATTCAGTCATAATTTCTGTATGATACCTTCAACAAAGCAAAACGAAAATCTTTACAATCTACCCCTAACTGGAAATCTCTGTACAGAGAGATCAGTTTCCATAACAAAACAGTTTCTATCTAAATGAAAACAAAGGAGATCTATTTCTTTCTCCACTTAGCCTCCATTAACATCTGAAAATAAGCTTCCATAGAAAGTTACTGTTCAACAAAAGTAGTACATTCTCAAAAGGCTACTTTTCTTTGACGTCATGATTATTGTGTATGGACATTATTCATTTATCCACATCCATAAATTGAGGATAGTGCTATGTACACAAGTAAGACTGGTCTTCAGTGCACTTTTGTTTGTCTCCTTGCCAAACAGAGTGAAAAACATGCCTCCTTTCATTCAATCATTGCCTGTCAACAAACCTTAACTCATGGTAAAATAAGCTGTAAAACCTATTATGTAGCTGAGCTTCTGTCATTGTACTGAAAAATGTTGTTAGTTTACTAGCATCACTGGTTTTAGTTTTTTATTCACCAGCACTGCATGGAAGTGAGCAAGAACAAATCATTCACTTCATTCATATCAAAGTCTAGCGAACTACTACAGCAAACCCATCCATCTTTACACTGATCCAGTTTCATTTATCTTCAATGCAGTGTTGAGGTACATACGGTATGAATGGCATCCAGACCATTTTCACAAGTCAGAATACAAGATGCCATCTATTTACTTGTGAGCCACGTGTTGTAAGTCATTACTACAGTCTGTAGCGGTGCATGCTGGCTGGGATGTTATCAGTCTCATTCCGTGGGCAGGTTGAGGAATGGTGTTGTTAGCTAAAGGGCCGCCTGAAGGTTAGTGTTCATATTGATGGATGAAGAAGGGATTTAGCTTATTGCTGTAGCATTACCCTCGCACCATGGAAGAAATACCAAGAAGACAGGTGTAGGGAAACGAGCCAACCTCACAAGCGGTTCATTATAAAATCCAACCTGAAGGAAATTACTGTCCTATCTCCTTTCACAAAGCTCTGTTAAATTCACTCTTGTGTCCTTTTTCCCCTTTTCCACGCCCCCTCCCTGGGGTTCAGGTGCTTCTATTAGCTTACTTCATTAAGTGGAGGTTGATTGTCTTATCCTAAGGGAACTTTTGTGATATATGCAATAAGGTTGAGTGAGGGATTGTGGGAAACCAGCGATTAACTGTGGATCTCCAGAGGTGCGCTGTTGGTTCAGAAGCCAGAAGCCACTTTTTCAGGCTTGCTACAGAAACTCTCGACAATGGAAAGTTTTAAATCTGAGAAGGGGTTGTTACTCATCTATCATGCAGTGTTGTCATCCCACGCAGCATTTTCCATTACAACCACTAGATAACTTATCACAAATGTGCAATGAAATATGAGGCGAGTCAATTCTTGGCTGGCTTCATTTCAAAGCAGATGTTTCTGAGGATGCTCTCTTACAAGCAAGACTCCTACATCAATGCACTAAACCGGTAATTAGCTTTGTTTACACTCTGAAGAAGCTTTTCTTCATTTATCTTCCACTTGCTTCTTTGAGAATGATTGATAATAGAGATACTTTTAGCATCATTAAAGAAATAGTTCACCTTATGTACATATAATGTACAGTATGTGTGTTTGTATTTATTTATTCTTAGTATTATTTTTCACGTTTTTCCTGGCCAATCTTTTTAATATAATGAAAGTAAATGAAGATTTTAAAGTTTCTAAAGGACCATTTAGAAGCTTTAACGTTTTTAATCGATTAACTGTTTACATATGGGTCTGTTCCTTACACAAAGTTATCAAGGACTCAGAAAATGCTAATGTACGAATTTATGATACTTCTTTGTACTTTTTGAAGCTTGACAGCTCCAGTTCCCTTTCACTGTCAATCCATGCTTCGACCAATTTTGTTAAGCAAAATTTCTCCTTTTGTGTTCCATGGAAGAAAGAAAGTCAGAGGGGTTTGGAATGGCATAAACAAGATGAGTAAACCTTTCCTTTAAGAATATCATAATCATAGTGCTGTTTGCATTTGCCAGTTCTGTCTGTCTTCTTGTCACCACATTCTTATTCAGCTGCAAGCCATGAGTGACATTTCAGAGCTTAATGTGTTAACACAAATGGTTCAATCAACAACAAATGCAGAGAAATGAATCACAGTATTTGTCTGTCCTTTAAACTGAGATATGTTTATTTAATAAATGTACATATAGTACTAAATGTATAATTTTTCTAACTCTAGACCGTAACTTTCATTTGGGTACTTCTTTTTGTGTACTAACTGTACTTTTGAACTGCTGGTTCAGTTTAAGGATTTGGTTTAGATGATTCTCAACATATATTTACATCACTTGGCTGTAATGGAGAAATTAGGGTGTAAACCTGTTATGCTGGTGAATTTAGAATAAACCAGGCACAGAACTGAAGAAGCCAATACAACATCCAACAGTAGACAAGATCTGACATAGAAATACAGGGGTTTAAATACACACAGGGTAACAAACTGTTATCTCTTAACAAAAGTTATAAAGTTCTACATCTAACCATGAAAAAGGGTTTATTTTGTGAATTATTTCCACATTTGGTGTGATATTTATTTGACAAAATACAACCAACAACAATTAAAATATTTGATTTCATTTATAATAAAGTATCCCATGCAGTACTTAATATATAGTATAATACATAATACATACTATATACAGTACAGACCAAAAGTTTGGACACACCTTCTCATTCAAAGAGTTTTCTTTATTTTCATGACTATGAAAATTGTAGAGTCACACTGAAGGCATCAAGGGCTATTTGAGCGAGAAGGAGAGTGATGGGGTGCTGCGCCAGATGACCTGGCCTCCACAGTCACCGGACCTGAACCCAGTCGAGATGGTTTAGGGGTGAGCTGGACCACAGACAGAAGGCAAAAGGGCCAACAAGTGCTAAGCATCTCTCGGGGAACTCCTTCAAGACTGTTGGAAGACCATTTCAGGTGACGACCTCTTGAAGCTCATCAAGAGAATGCCAAGAGTGTGCAAAGCAGTTATCAAAGCAAAAGGTGGCTACTTTGAAGAACCTAGAAAATGACATATTTTCAGTTGTTTCACACTTTTCTGTTCTGTATATAATTCCATATATAATTCCACATGTGTTAATTCATAGTTTTGATGCCTTTAGTGTGAATCTACAATTTTCATAGTCATGAAAATAAAGAAAACTCTTTGAATGAGAAGGTGTGTCCAAACTTTTGGTCTGTACTGTGTATATATATATATATATATATATATATATATATATATATATATATATATATATATATATATATATATATATATATATATATATATATATATATATATATTAGTGCTGTCAAAATTAGCGCGTTAACGCATTCGATTAATTTGAAATATTTAACGCGTTAAAATAAAATAACGCAATTAACGCGGTTGCAGTTTTTTTTATTTCCAGTTGTGGCCTATGTATGTTCATCGTGCAAAGAAATATGGATAAGACCAAGGAAGGACTTTTAGACGGAAAGTTTCAGTATAAAACTCTGCCGGATTACTCTTCAGTCTGCCACAAGAAACATTATGACTGTATGACTGTAACAGTGCGTAAATCAGACCTTTCTGTAACGCTAACGTTAATAAGCTTAAACGAAAATAAAGAAATAATTGTGTAGCGGAGTATTTTTTGTACACAGTGCCGCGAACTGTCAATCACTCCTGTGCGCGTGCATCACTGTCCTCCTCAGCTGCAGCAACTTGCGCTCTCTCTCTTCATCAAGCTTTAAAACAAAAAGGGGACAAAAAGATCATATTGTCTTTGTGCATAGGCTATAGATTAATTAGATAAATACATATCTAAATTTGTGCCTTGCCGTCTACGGTATTTTTTTAGAACTTAGAAAAAAGATGCTGCAGCCAATGAGCAGCCAGCGGGGGCTGCAGGACGACTCAACCTCCGCAGACAGTTTTTAATGTTTATCAGACAATAAATACTCAAGATTTTGCTTTAGTATAACTCACAACGAGTTTCACACACCTTCCCCGGCCACGTTGAGTTGTTGACACTTAACAGTGGGAAAAGCGACGAATGCGCTATTCACTTGTATAACTTAAGGGTGAATGGGTAATGTAGTTTCTGCTCTGGGTGGGATGAATTAGGAAGCTTGCATTGTGAAGGGCGCTCTGAAAATCGGCAGTGCAGGTAAAAGATTAAAACCTCCATTAAAACAGATGTCCAAATGAGCGTACCGGTACGCTACAAGCACGTTCTGGGCGCACGGAGAGGTGGCGGTACGCTCAAGAGCTATATTTGGAAGTACCGGTGTGTACTGGCCCACTTAAAGCACTGGCAGTGACTATACTTTGGAATTTTTTTGCAGTCCACTTAGAATTCAACATGGAAATCATTTTTGTTTTTTATTGGCATTGATTGTTTTGAAATTCAAATGGTACTTACATGCCTGTGTTTTTATTTCTGTAATAAATATGGCTTTCAAGCCAACAGTTAATTTGGAGGATATTGATGGTTTATTGCAGGTATGTTGTTTACATGAGAAAATCTGTGTTACAAGTTAAACAAAAATTCCAATAAACAATCATATTTTGAATTTAAATAGTTTCTTTGTCTTGAGTTTACATTAATTATTTACATTTTACATTTACATATCCAAAAAGTTTCAGTCTTTTAATTGCGATTAATCGCGATTAATCGCGATTAATTTTAAAAAATTGTGCGATTAATTAGTTAATTTTTTTTAATCGATTGACAGCACTAATATATATATATATATATATAGAATATCATTGCTCTTTTGTCGATTTTGATTGCTTACATTGTCCTCATTTGTAAGTTGCTTAGTATTAAAGCGTCTGCTAAATGACTAAATGTAATGTAAATGTAATAAAGTGTATTATTAACAATGGATAGTGTGCAGCTGCAATTTTGATTGATACAAAGAATTCCTAGAAATTTAATCCAAAGAAAATTATTTTCTAATTGTGGCCGATAACCAATAAATTGTTAAAATTTAAATACAGTGATATTCTGTCTAAATTAAAGTGACAAATAAAATGCCAAAACATTCTTCTTCTTTTTTAAACACTTTAACGAATCCTATGAATGTTAACAAAACAGATCCGATTTGGATCTGTTGGATCTTAATTACACAGATTTTCCGTAAGATCAGCGAGTCAGCTACTCAATCATACCACCCACCAACAAATGGATTATGAAAATGTGTAGTTTAACTCATCTGTAAGATAGATGAAAGATTACTCATTCTTGTCGGTATGAATAATGCTCTTTTTTCTCCCAGTTAATTGGTCCTTCTGCGTATGGTTGCCATTATGCATGAGCATTTACAAATCCTTTAAAATCCTTTTACAAATCTCTCTCTCTCTTTTTCCAGTTTGTGGCACAGCCAAACTGTCAGCAGCTCTTGGCCACACAATGGTATGACGGCTTTCCTGGTTGGCGGCGCCGTCACTGGGCAGTTAAGCTGGTCATGTGTTTCATTATCGGCCTGCTCTTCCCTGTCTTCTCACTGGTCTACCTGCTGGCTCCTAAAAGCACACTGGGACTCTTCATTAAAAAACCCTTCATCAAATTTATCTGCCACACAGCCTCCTACCTCACCTTCCTCTTCCTCCTCCTCCTAGCCTCACAGCATATAGCACGCACCAACCTACACATGCAGGGCCCTCCGCCCACTGTGGTGGAGTGGATGATACTACCTTGGGTGCTGGGTGAGTATGATTGGATGTGTCATGGGGATGGACTGTAGGTCATAGAGCATGTATACATTTTGTTAATGAAATATATTATGAAATTGTGTGCAAATCAACACACTGTATTGATATTATTCAAATATTCAGGTAAGGGGTTTTAACTTAGCCCTTAACCCAAGTAAAAAATTTCTACTGCTACTTAAAGGGGTCATCGGATGCTAGTTTTCCACAAAGTGATATGATTCTTTAGGGTCTTAATGAAAATTCTATTTTATACTTAAAATTTCTCTATAGTAGTGTAAAAAACGCCCTTTTTACCCTGTCAAAATCAGCTCTATTTTCAGCAAAACCTGTTGTCACTTTAAATGCTAATGAGCTCTGCTGACCCCGCCCCTCTATTCCATGGGGTGATGAGCAGACTGTAAACATTAGCCATGAAACTGGCTAGCTAGCACATTATTAGAAAAGACCATTTGCAAAGATTCATAAACAAAAACACTGTAACACAATCTCCCGCTTTCTCTTGTGAAGCAATTCATTGACTGGCCGCTAGAGGCTGGCTGCAAAAGAAAGTCAGTCCCATTGACTCCCCATGTTAAAATGCCCAACTTTACAGCAGAAGAAAATATATTTAACAGCCTGGTTCAAAAAATTATTTTGCTCTATATAGCTAATTTTGCCCTTCATGACAATTGTGAGGGGGGAATATTTTTAAACTCATCCGTTTAAATTATATTAAGCCTTAAAGTTCTTCATAATTAAGGTTTAAGGTCACTTGAGTGACAGGTGGATTGCTGACACTGCCGATTTTTTATTTATGCAGCTGTATACAGAGTAAATAATGCAAAAATCTGTACATAATTCTTCTGTTTCAAATTCATATCACAGTATTATTATTTATAGTTTTTTTAGTCTTACTTATTTAAATATTCTTTGTTCTCATGTATGTATGCATGTATGTACCAAGAGCTCCTTAAAAAATAACACAACAAATTACTTGTGTATTTGTGCACACTTGGCGAATAAAACTAATTCTGATTAGGATTATAATTGTAAGGAAAATAGGCATGTAGAATTAAAATACAATCTCACGTAATATCTATCCAATTATATCAACTGATACAATAAATAAAAAATATATATATTTTCCAATAACCAGTATATTCTGTATTCCAAGTTTAGGCTTGTATGTTTGTGTGTTTTGCTCATAGGCTTTATTTGGGCTGAGATTAAGGAGATGTGGGACGGAGGTTTTAATGAGTACGTCCATGACTGGTGGAACCTGATGGATTTTGCCATGAATTCTCTCTATTTGGCCACTATATCTTTAAAGATCGTCGCGTATGTCAAGGTGAGCTCCTGCTGTTAATGTTTTGCTGTCGATTCAGTCATCCACGCTCACACTCAAATGCACGCGAGCACATGCACGCAGACACACTCCAGGCTTCATGACCATCTGCAGCTGCGTTAGTCACCCTGCATGGAAGGGGTTCCAGCCCACTTACAGCATGTGTGTGTGTGTGTGTGTACATGCATGTGCGAAATGATAAATGGTCCAAGCCATATAATTTATGTTCTGTTTTGTGTTTGGACACATTCTCAAGAATTACGTTTACAAGCTATACATTTCGTGTGAATGTTCCTTTATGCATGTATTATTATTTTATAGAACAATTCTTAAACATGAGATTATTCTGTAAAAAAAAAAACTTTTACTTTATTTGTTACTTTTTACACGTTTTTTCAGCATCACTTGCTGTTTCTTTTTAATTGTTTGTGAAATTGACTCGCAATATCATTTTTTTTTTTTTTTTTTTTGTAGCGGGTAATTTTTTAGACCGTTAATATTGTGGTCTTAGTCCCAGTAGAGAACAGAGAATTTAAAGCAAGAAGAGCTCAGCCATGCCTGGCAGTGAAAAGCCAGCCTTATTTCTCTGCCCACTGAAACATGGAATTGAGGGATGGTACTGAGGGGAGAAGGCGTCTGTTTCCACCCTCAAGTGAATTTACGCAAGGCAAAAGCCCAGGAAATGTCTTAAGAATCTGTTAGACCTTCAACTCAGCTGCCTAGAAAAAGACTGAGGCATATCCAGAACAAAAACTAATGGAAGAACTTCCACACACTGTAGTTTCCACATTTAACTTTTCCATTATTCTTCACTAAAGCATTCCAAAAACTTCTAGAGGGAATTCAGTAAGAGTGACTTGAACCTACTGATAGTATTGTGTCATTTGTGTCTGCTGTCGGTATTGTTACAGCACCTGATTCACTCAATGAATTATGCAAATCACATTAGTTAATGGTACAATCACGTGCTGATTGCAATTTTTATTGCACCACTGTAATCCAGGCATTTAAATAGACTCTTTAAAATAGCGCAATTTTAAAGTACATGTAGATATGTGTAGTTATTATACTTTTCTTCATCTTCTGATCACCATTTGATGAATTACTGCTGCCATGATCACTAGAAAATGTAGTAAGTAGCACAGCATTAACTGCAGCCAATCCATTAATTTATGTGAATCTGATCCATTGAGTCACATTTGCATGAAAAGGAGGCTTATTTGCCCAGAACCAAATGACAGTGACTTGGCAATGAATTTAAATATGCATGATGCAGCACTATACAAGTGCATTTAGCACCTGGTTATGTTGGATTGTGAGTGCTAAAGTATGTGAATAAGGCTAAAAATGGAATTACACAAATACGCAAATACTTGGCTTACCATTGATAAGCATAGTCCTGATGCCCATGCACTAATGATTAAAAATGAAAAAATATCTAGTGCTATCTTTGTAATCATAAGGAATATTTCTTTGAGCAGCAAATCAGCACATTGGAGTGATTTCACTCTCAGCTTCTAGTTTTTCAAATAGTTGTATCTCAGCCAAATATCCATACATCAATGGAAAGCTTATTTATTTAGCTTTCAGCTGATGTATAAATCTCAATTCTGAAAAAGTGACACTCCAGGGTCACATATATTAAAATAGAAAACAGTTCTTTTAAATTGTAAAACTATTTCACAATATTACTGTTTTTTACAGTATTTCGGTCAAATAAATGTAGTCTTGCACTACTATTGAATTAAGTTTACATAATTGTGTTTAAATGCTATACTTGTGTAAAGTACATTTTAAATCACAGGGTTTAGTGCTTATTTTAATGCACAAAAGTGGGACAGCATATACAGAAGTTCTTACAATGAAACTAAATAAATAAATCGTTGTCTTCTCTAGTATAACAGTTCTCGTCCACGAGAGGAATGGGAGATGTGGCATCCGACGCTGATCGCTGAGGCTTTGTTTGCCATTGCTAACATCTTCAGCTCGCTTCGGCTCATCTCCCTCTTCACGGCCAACTCTCACCTGGGCCCGCTGCAGATCTCACTTGGTCGCATGTTGCTGGACATCCTCAAGTTCCTCTTCATTTACTGTCTAGTGCTTCTGGCCTTCGCCAATGGACTCAACCAGCTATACTTTTACTACGAGACCGAGGCAGCCGATGAACCCAACCACTGCAAAGGGATCCGCTGCGAGAAACAGAACAATGCATTCTCTACGTAAGTTTATCAGCTTTCTGTTTGTTGTATTATTCTGTTTATTTAGTTCTTTAGTTCATTTGGGTGGTTCATTTAAATTAATCATTTAAAACAATGATTCACAGATTCATTTTGACTACTGTGCAGCAGTTGTCCAAGTTTGATTTAAATGATCAAATATACAATTATAAACACAGCAAGGCTTAAAAGTGGACTGGTAAGTAGATGAGTTTACCTGTTCGGTGTGATATTTAATGTCCTCCTCAACAACCTCAATTTAGAAGCGTGTTAGCAGCTTTTAAAAAAAACTTACAAAGGAGGGTTGCTGTGAAAATATATTCAGCTTGTGTTAACTACAGACCTTGTTTCATGCATTTAACCAGACACCTCTTCAAAAAAAAACATTGACTTTGGGATGAGGGAATTGGAAGTGCTAAATGCTAACTTGTTTACATCCTCCCTGCAGCATTCTGTTGCCCCTTTATCTTATGTACAGTAGCCAACTACTTTTTAGTGGTTCTATGTAGTCAAAATTATACCTTGAGGCTTAGATTGAGGCTTTCACAATGCTGTTCGTTTACAACATGCATTCATCCTTTCCTGCACTGCAGCTCCAGGTCAGTCTCAGTCAACGTCTGATAGGACAGTGCTGATGCCGCTTCTAAATTTTCATTAGGACATCTTGCTTAACCAGTGATTTGTTGATCCATGAGACATCGATAACCGCACAATCATCCAACACTGCACAATATTGCAGGCTCAAGAATCATCTCATGAATATTTATGAGAGCAAATGTTGAGAAAGAAGAAAATAAATCTGTGCTGTGTCCCTCAGAAAACTGCAGCTACTCTGTAAAATATTTACACCTTAAACATAAAAAAAAAAAAAAAAAACCATGTATGTTGTTGAAATGTCTGGGGATTTGAAACTAGATCTTGCATTTTCATCAGAATTCCATTTTGGTTTGGTGTTGTTGTAGTTTTTTTTTTTTTGCCTGCAGCTGCATCTGAGCTGTATGTGCCGTTACCACACAGAGATATCAAATCCCTCAACCCCATCACATCTGAAGTAGCACGAGCTCCTTCAGGCTTTCTGTTCTGTTTTTCTGAGGTTCAGTCACAGAGACTTTCCTTCACAGATTAAAGTCTTTGACATTCCACGCGGTTTGGGCCTTTCATAAAGACATACAGAAAAAAATGTTAATGCATTTTTTTTTTAATTACATTTCTGGAAAAACTGAAAAACTACTTAGATTTTGGGTGCGATTTGTGTGTGTGTGTGTGTGTGTGTGTATATTTAGAATATATTTTTTTTTGGGGGGGGGGGGCTGCCTCAGTGACAGTTTTTGTACCTTTTTTTTTACTGAGAGAGTAATAAACTTTAAACAAAATATATTCTTGGAAAACAGGTATTCTCAAATAAACGAGAACTACATGTTACATTTAATTGAAATTTTTGTCTTCTGAAGTATCTTGCCTGTTTGGATATTTTTACTGAAAAAATTCTTCTTCTAAAATATTTTTTTTTGTTCAGTGCATGGAGGCAAAATAGATTTCTGAAGACAGATTGTACACACACCAGTACACTCAGAACATATTCATGTCTTCTCTATATTATTTTGGCCTTTCATTTCGAAAGCTTCAAATGCCAGATGTCGGCTGAAACGGCTCAGAATGTGGAGGGCTGCTGGCTCTAGTGGGCTGCCAGTTGTTATGTCACTATCTCTGACAAGTCAGTGAGGTGCTTGAGGCAAACCTGTGCACCTCCATTAGGGCTCCGCCATGGCAGCTCTGTCACGGCAGTCCTGTGCTTAAGGTGCTGGCCACGCTTTATATTTAACTCGTTTATCAGTGACATTGAATGTGCCAAAAATATAACATGGATGCAGCTTTCTAAATCTGGCCCATGTGTTCAAAATGGACACCACTATTCACAGCTTACACAGATATATTGATGCCCTGCTCACAAACAACATGTCTGTTCAAAGCAAGGGGCCACTTGTCTTGTCACATGGATTTAAATAAACCAAGCATCAAGTGGTAATCAAAAACATAGAGAGCAATCAAGCGTATATGTTTAAAGTGTGTGAAAAAGATAGATAGTGTTTTTACATATTTTACATACATATATATGTACACACAAACACACACATACTATATATATATATATATATATATATATATATATATATATATATATATATATATATATATATATATATATATATATATATATATATATAAATATATATATATATATATATATATATATATATATACATATATATATACACACACATATATATATATATATATATATATATATATATATATATATATATATATATATATAAAACTGTAAGATTTATAATTCTAAATAAAAAAATATTTGTACGTACTTTACATATATTTAAAAAAAGATTATATAAATAAGTATTGTCTTTGTTTGCATTTATGACTCATAAATTAATACACAGTATTTATATTTCATATGTACTGTACTTCACACTATATATACAACATAATGTTACATGTTGTTTTTGGGGGTGTTTTCGGCCGTGTTTATCTTGCCTAGGGCACAAAGTGAGCCAAGGCTGCCACTGCACATGCTGTTGGGAATTAAAGGGAGTAAAACATTACAAGTCTGCTACAAAATAAAATGAATTTTTTCACCCGTCACAATAGATTCCCAGGCACAGCACTTTTCATTGTCAGCGTTCTCTCAATAGTCTTGCTGTATGGTTCTTTTGTATGTCTGTGCCACTGAAGTTTCTCCCATCATACTCTATCAAAAGCAGTCTATTACCTGCTTCCAAAAGTGATCCACAGTGCTATGTCCTTTCAGTTCTGCTGTAACTCCTCTTTCATATTTTCAGGAAACCACATTGTATTTATCTCTGCCAAGACTTTGATGAAAGTTGACGATGTTGAATATTTAATGCAACAACAACAACAACAAAATCACAATTCCTTTCCCCCAAGGGATCTCGTAGACGCACAAACTTCGACTCTTAGAGGCAGCCAGACATTGCCTTATGACATTTTTTTGATGCTGTACATTGCAATACTGTAGCTTCTTATTTACAAAGCTGTGACAGCTTTGACCTTCTGTGGCCCATCCCAAATGTGTCTGTGATGTTGTTGCACAATATTCTGATTCATGTGTTTTCTCTCTCTGTCTTTCTTTCTTGTCTCCTGAATCTCCATCCATATGTCTTTCAGGTTATTTGAAACCCTTCAGTCACTGTTCTGGTCGATATTCGGCCTCCTGAATCTGTATGTAACAAACGTGAAAGCTCGGCACGAGTTCACAGAATTTGTTGGAGCCACTATGTTCGGCACTTACAACATCATCTCATTGGTGGTTCTTCTCAACATGCTCATCGCTATGATGAACAACTCCTACCAGCTCATCGCAGTGAGTACTGACCACAATAATTCAAAAAGCCAGAAATACACTGTATTTTACACAGATTTACTCAGATGATTGGCCAACAAATTGCAAGTACATGTTGCAAGTACATTGCAAGTCCTGATGAATAGATATTATAAATATTATAATAGACTTTTTCACATTTAAAGAGATTTAATTTTAATTGAAAAGTTTTATATCAGTCAAACGTTTGAAGTTGGTAAGATTTTTTATGTTTTAGAATTTAGCATTAACTTTTGATCAGTTTAATGCATCATTGTTGAATAAAAGTGAAAAAAATAAAATAAAATCTGACTTACCCCAAACTTTGGTTACACTTTATTTTAAGGTGTCCTTGTTACAGTGTAATTATACATTTAAGTACTGAGAAACATTAATTAACTACATGTACTTACTATATGGTTAGGGTTAGGATTAGGGTTTGGCTTTGGGTTACTTGCATGTAATTATGCATTAATTTTTATTATAATAGTAAGTTCATGTAACAAGGACATAAAGTGTCACCCAAACTTTTGATCATTGTAACAAATTCTCATTCATAAATGTACTCTACTGTATAATATATATATATATATATATATATATATATATATATATATATATATATATATATATATATATATATATATATATATATATATATATATATATATATATATATTTAAATGCATTCTGGATACAATTGGTTTACGATCTTATTCTTCATTAATAATTATCATTCAGGTCATAATTTGTTTGTCACTGGGCTTTAGGACCATGCTGACATAGAGTGGAAGTTTGCTCGAACCAAGCTGTGGATGAGTTATTTCGATGAGGGCGGAACACTCCCCCCACCGTTCAACATCATCCCCAGTCCTAAGTCATTCTGGTACCTGTGTCGATGGGTACACGGGCGGCTCTGCGGGTCGGAGGCTGCTCCGCCTGAAGAAGACCCCCATAAACATGAGAGTCTGAAGGAGTTTACGGTAAAGAAAACAACCTGAATCCATCTGAACATTCACACTGTGATTTCATCTGAATCTGATCAAGTGGTTCTGGTTTAAATTACACTTTAAGCACAATGCAGCTGGCTCATTGTGTAACTGATTACCCATTACAATGACTAACACACACATATATCAGCACACTGAATGCTAAAACAGCTCATTTACATTTTTATTGCTTTTGAACTATTGGTTTTTGACTCATAGTGGGATGCAGTAATTGTATTTAGACTGGTATCATCATGCATTACTTTCAGGTATCACCAAGTGAGAGAAATACATATAAAAGCCTTTGACTTTAACAAAATCAACAGCTGAAAAATCCAGCATGTCAGTCTCAGTGAAAGAGTGTTTACACAATTTTGTACATTCAGTTTATGTCATATTTGGTGTTAATTTGTTGCTATTACAATTTTTTTCAATTCTGAAAATTCCCAGAAACAGTGACATATATGTGGTACTATATTTGTCTACAAAACCATATTATGGCCATACATACTAATTGGGTAGATGTGAATAACATGAATGACCATGCTTTCTTTATTTTTAACATCAAGATTATTGGTTAAGTTTGGCATGAATGTAAAGGAAAGCATGCACTACTACGAAAAAGATTGAGATCAGATGCATTTCTCTTCTTCTCAACAAGTCTGCATTTATTGTTTTATATTTTAAGCATTTATTTGAATTAATTGAAGGAGCATGTATTTGAATTAGAAATATTGAACTATTATTAATGTCTTTACTGTCACTTTATATCATTTTTATGCATTCTTAATGTTTCTTTCTTTCTTTTTTTTTTTTTTTTTGAATGGAAGCCTAAATCTTTACTGGAAATTGATCACCATTATTTGTCTTCAATTGTTTATTTTAAATGGATTCACAGCATGAATTTGTAAAAGTACAATTATTCAAAGGCTTTTTGCATGAATATTAATTAGGTTAGATAACCAGAAAGGTTACCTAGCAACGTCAGCGTGATCAAGTTAATATTCATGAGACAGGTCTTTGCCATATTTTTGACATCACAACCAGCTTGTCAGCCCCCTCCCCCAAACTTCAACTACTGGCTTCATTCAGAGTGGTTGCGGATTTCATTTCAATTGAATCAGTGAAGTGGGGTTTCATATAAATTAATTAAACTTCTATGAAGGAACTTTTTTTTATTATTCAACAAGTTTCTGTTTCTCCTTTGATGATGTAATGAGGTGTAACATGGCCCGAGTCTGTCTGGAGTTTAACCTCCTGTGTTGCCATGCAACTCCCCTTGAAACTGTTTCAAATATATCCTCTCTTGTTCCACCTGACGCACTTTTATTACAAATCCATCTCTCTGCACTGTCTTTATTGGCCTGCATCAGTCCAGATGCTCATGCACTCTCTCTCTTTCTCTTTCGCACACACACACACACACACACAGAGCCAAAGCACACTCACTCGAAACTCTCTCCCACATGTTTGCGGGCATTGCTGAGCTGGGATCAAACCTTGATCATTATATAAAGCTGCCTACATGTAGAGCTAAGAGGAGAGCAGCTTTCCTGCAATATCTGATAAGAATTTTAAGAATCTCTCAGCATATACTGCAAATTTAGAATACCTTCATGTGCTTATCTGATTTTGTGTTGATTGTGAGTGTACAAATAGCAGCATTCCAGTTAGAAAGCATCTGCAGGACTCATAAATCTCAAAACAATGCAAAAGCAGGGAGTATAACTGCACATGAGAATTTGCATTGAAATTGCATTTGAAAATTTTGATTGATTCACTCATTGTGGATGCAATAGGAAAGTGCTTATAACAAAACCCAATTTCCATGAAATTAGTTATTCAGTCTTTTTACTGTCAGACATTTTTGCAGTTTAGGTTGGTGCAGTTTGCATCAGCCTAAATGTCCTTCCAGTTCATCGACATCATTAACAGATACAACATATGTCTTAGTTATGTGGCCAAAATCATCTTTTTAACACCATCAGCTCAGATAATACACTAACATACAAATTTTTGGGTCAGTTACATTTCTGTTTCAAAAAAATGCTATTCTCTTCATCTTCATTCTCTTCTCTTTGAAAAAAAGTATTATGGTTTTCACAAAATATTAAGCAGCATAACTGTATTTAATAAATGCTGTCTTGGTGAGAGACTTCTTTCCATAACTTTTAAACATCTTTTAAATGGTAAAATGTATGTTTTCTGAAACAGAAAATTCATATTCTTGAATATAAAAGTAAAGGACTGGGAACAGAAATGTTATTCATTGTTCTATGATGTTACCCCCTTAATCTGGTGTCAGAATAATCATGAACATTATTATTTTCGGGAAATTTCTAATAATATTGCAATGTTCTTAGACAGAAAAAAATAAAAAAAATAAATTCCACATAAAAAAAGACACCGACAGTGAGAATTATATATCATGATTTTTTCATTAAAATAAAAGCTAAATTTTCTAAAATATGGTTTATTATTCTGCCATTTCAGTGTGCTGATCATGATGAATTTGAACATTAATACTGGGTGACAAACACAATTAATGCTTTATTCTACACTAAATTATACATAATTTATTTATAAAGGAATTCAAATTCATTATTTTATATTGTAACAGATTTAAACTTAAATGCTCTGTTAATCTGTCAGTTATAAGTAATGGAGGCTCATAGCACACAAATGGCAGAGTACTGTATAATTTGAAGAAATCTGAAAATTAATAATTTGCTAATAATAATAATAATAAAGGATAAAGATATAAAGGATAAAGATATAAAGAATATATTTGATTAGTAAATGCATAATTACAGTGTGAATATGTTTCTCCTTTCAGGAAAAGCATGCTGACAGGCTAATACAGAATCAGCATTATCAGGTATGCCAGCAGATAAAGCTCTGCTATTACACACATGCGAGAATACAAACAATGTGCATGTAATTGCATTACATCTCTTCGCCTCTGGCTTTGTTTTCCCTGTCTATCTTTTTGCTTGCACCGTCACACCAAAGATTCAGCTGTACATTTCCAGATTAACAAGATTAGGGAGTTCTATCTGACTGCTTGCTTTCTCTTCTTCTCCTTCAACTCTCAGGAGGTCATCCGTAGTCTAGTGAAGAGGTATGTGGCGTCCATGATCCGCAGCGCCAAGACAAGCGAAGGGCTGACGGAGGAGAATTTTAAGGTGCTTCTGAAACTAAATGCTCTTTATTTATCTAGCGTAAATATCAGGAAATGCAGGCTCATGAACAAAAACACTGACACAAGTAATCATTCTTCAAATGCCCCACTATTGACAGAAAATCTGCAGATCTTCTTCTTATTATCTTTATATGCAATCACCAGAACCCTCAATGATATATATTTTTAAGCTTTTAAAAAAGTGTCATTAAGATTTATAAAATATTTGCATAGTAAAAATAGAATAATTATAAATCTGCCTAAAATTTATACAGCAGGATTTCATTTTAATGTAAAATGCTTTTTTGTCAAATATGATGCAGTAAATACCTGATCATTTATTAAAAGTGATTAAAAGTTCCCTCACTACTGTATACTCAGTGAAAAAAAAATGTATCACTTATGCACATTACACTTTTTACATCTTATGTTGTTAAATTAATGTTCCTTGTTTTGTGTATATGATGGTGTTTTGTATTTGTGTGTGTAAGTGTCCACTCTCTATATTTTAATATTTACCTAAGCTTTTGGAAAAGGTGAACTTTTCATGTGGCTTGTATTACATCATTTAATGAAATACATTTTTTCCCAGTAAATTTGAGTCCAATCAATAAAACTTACAATGTTGCTACTGTATTTTCACGGTAATGTTCTGACAGCCACAACTGCTGTTTATTTACTGTACATTTCACATTTTTTGCATATTGTGGAGTGAAGACATAAAGCAACATCAATAATGTCAGTCCATTACAGTCCTTTAAATGTATTTTCTTTCTCCACTCACAGTGGTTTAAAATCTGATTTCTAATAACAGTACATAGCCACGGGAACATATTTGATCTGGGGGGATAGGCAGTGCCACAGTGGGGGATTTTACATTTACATTTATTCATTTAGCTGACGCTTTTATCCAAAGCGACTTACAATTGCTATATATGTCAGAGGTCGCACTCCTCTGGAGCAACTAGGGGTTAAGTGTCTTGCTCAGGGACACATTGGTGTCTCACAGTGGATTCAAACCCGGGTCTCTCACCATAAGGTGGGTGTCTTATCCACTGCGCTAACACCACCCCTCGATTTTATACAAAATTCTAATATTAAACACCCCTAACACTTATATATTGTGGATGAACATACAAATTAAAGAAAACATAGTTACATCAGCACCAATATATAATTGTGCTTTTGTGATTTTAGATCAATATTTTTTTCTTTAATATTTCTATTATTTAAGGGCATTTTACTAAATATTATCATCGCCTTATATGCAAGTTGTGGTCAGTGAGCATGCTCACTAACTGAATTCTGCACTTTGGTGAATTTTCTCATCAGAAACAGATGTGCAGATGTACATGTGATGCATTAAGAGATTGATTCATCATACACTACAGACAGCTTCACTTATACTTGGAGCTTTTTTAGAGTGCTTACACTTGAGCGAGACTGAATTCTGTGATATATTTTACTATAATGTAAATATTCTTTGCTTGTTGTTTGAATAATAGAAACTTAAAGTCACATCAACCCTATAAGTATATATTCATATACTATAAGTATTACTATATATTATAGTAATACTATAATAATGCTCTGCCTTAGGAGCTGAAACAGGACATTTCCAGTTTCCGCTATGAAGTTTTGGACCTTCTGGGTAACCGAAAGCCGCCCCGGCGGAACTATTCCTCCAGCAGCGAGGCCACGCTTCGAGATGAGGTCAGTGATGATGGCGAGGCCTGTCACCATAGTGACGGGAGCAGCATTGGGGCCAAGGGTGTGTCTTTCAAAACTGTTACACCCTCGGATCCGTCGTACGGAGTCTCTGCCCTCTTTCGCTCCATCTCCGGAATGGAGGTCGCTACTACTACGACGACGGTGCCACCATCTGCAAACAGGGAGGGTAAACCAAAGATCAACGGACTGAGGAAGAACCCCTCGCCCTCCTCGTCCCTGTCCTCAGTGGCTCCAGCAAGACCTGCACTTTCACGAACTTGGAGGCGGTTGTCCCGCTTCTCTAGTTCCAAGAAGAACTCTTTCAGACGGCTCGGCCTGCTGTTCTCACGCATGGGAAGCCACCTTCCGCAGCCGGCAGGTGTCACCGCTGCAACCTACACTATCTCAGATGGATTGCTTCACCCGCCGGGGGCTTGGAATGATTTGGGCTTCACCAGGGGTGTCGGTCCCGTCACCAGAAGCGATGCCAACCTTAATCAGGTGGACATGGGTGCTTTAAATGAGGGTGACGGTGCCATGACGACCAATGGACAGAGAGCTAACGGAAGGGATGCTTTACTGACATTAGGACCTCTGTCCCCACCCTCTTCCCTGCACTGTGCTTCCAGTTTCTCCGCCTCCAGCTCCCACCTCCTGGACTCAAATGAGGACGTGTTCCAGGGATTGGTCGGGCCCTGTGGTGGACAAATCCCAGACTCCTCCCGCTGGGTAACGGAACAGGACGATTCGTTGACCACGCAGCTATAGTATTGCTAGTATGTACTGTACAGCACTTTGATAACAACAATAATGAGTGATGATATCAATAACTATGACCTTAACCACAACCGATTCTTCTGTTCCTTCTTTTGTTTGCTGCTGCAATGTTTGTAACTTCTTTCTGAAATTTAACCAAATCAGAAGTTATTTACAAGAGATATGGGATGAGTGTATTCAGAATATAGGGACAGAAAAGTGACATCATCAGAGAAATGCAGGCTTGAATTTTTTATCTTCATTACATCACATTGTTCACCCAACAGTGAAAATTCTGAAAACTGTTTATCAATTTCATGTCATTCCAAACCTGTTTGATTTTTTCCTTCTTCTATAGAACACAAAAGAAGATTTTGGCTAACACTGACTTCTATTAACCATTTTCTTAAGTTTCTTAAGAAGGTTACAGTAAAACAAACACATTGCAGAATGTTACTGTTGGGATCCAACCCATCCATTTTTTTTTATTTTTTATTGTTAATTCAAAAATGTTATATTACATTAGTAAAATAATTTGTGAGTGCTGTTTCATGAACTCTAAACCACAGGAATCAACCGATTCATGCCATTCAAATTTTAATTCAACTTTATATCTCCAATGTGACCAGAAGCATTGTCAGTTCATGTATTTCTTTTTTATAGAAAGTTCTCATTGGAAACTGTACTTGAGCGAGAAACACATCTGATATGGACCTACAGTGTATGTTTAAGGACATCATGCTCTTGGTGGAACAGGTTTGATGTTTGTTTGTTTTTCTCAGTAACTGATCAGTGAGCCGTTGGCACTCATGCGGTGAAGGTTTTTCACTTTAGTGCTATTATATGTGCACATCATAGTGTGATATTACTCATGTTATGCACCCGGAGGGCTGAAGTTATGCTAGAATCTAACATGACTGAAATCTTATTTTTGTATTCTGAATAGCATGTACAAATGATTTAATTTCAAGACTGTTTTAGTCTAGACAGACATTGTTTATACATTATACTATTATAATGTTTTTGGAGCTTTTCTTTGACTGCTTACTTTTTACTGTATGTGAATATTAATTAGTACATTATAATAATCAGGTATAGGGGAGATGTCCAGAGACATGCATCGAATAAGACATCCCCTTGCTCTGCGATGATGAATGCTGACGAACCATGCACAGTGCCAATGCTAAAATATTCAGACTTTAGGCCAACTCTGATATTTTACTGTATTATGAATATGGTATTGATGTAGTAAGAGGACATTTTTAATTTGACATGGTTTTATGTTGGAGAATATATATAAAAAGTGGTGAAGGAGTGAAAATTATCTAAACATTAGCATAAATAATCAGATTGAGGATATTTAACAATGAAAGCATTTATATTAAAAAAATTCAACAAAAAGATTATTGTCCTAAGGTCACTGTTTTAACATTTCTGAGTGATGCTGTCAGCTTCTGAAATATTTAACTGCAGGGGCTGAATGTTACAAAACAATGTCACATTTTAGGAGATTTGTTTCAGTGCTTTCAAATGAAACCTCACAAAGGGCACAATTGCAATGTGGGACTGTGAAATCCAGTAACATGACAGAATTGGTCAAGGCCTGATTGCTTTTGGCAAGGCGCTGTAAATGCTTATGTAAACACTTGAATGGAATACTTGCTCCTCTTGTATGATTCTTACCACTTTCTACTTTTCCTTGGAAATGTGTGAACATACGATGAAGATAAAAAGTATTTCTGACAGCCAGAAACTGAACTCAAGGGAATGCTGAATATGCAGATTCAATAAAGCTGAATAACCCTGGTGTTGTCTTTGAATTCTTGCCATTTCTCAACAAGATATAAATGCAGATATGTGCTTTACTCTTTCCTGGCTGTAGCTCTACTGTAGGATTAACAGTAAAGTAAGTAAGGCCCAGATTTTTGTCAATTATGAAAATGTACCTTAAAAAACTATACTATGTTCTACTGGGGAACATTTGTAATGCCAACACCATCGTACAATAGTTTTGTAAAATTGGCACTATAAGGTATTGCATAGAACACTGATTTATGTACCATGGAATATATGTATATATATATATATATATATATATATATATATATATATATATATATATCATAATTATTTCTGAAGGATCATGTAACTAAAGACTGAAGAAGTGGCTAAAAGAAATACATTTTAAAACATATTCAAAAAGAAAAATGACTTAAACTAGTACAAAATATTGGTAACACTTTATAATAACTGCACACTATTAATCATTAATTAAGCATTAGTAAACAGATAATTCATAATTTATAAAGCATTGATAGACAGTAATAATCAGTTTATAAATACAGATATAAATGCTATATTCTTGATTTAAAAGCATTTCTATAATGTGTAATTACATACTTTATTCATGATCAATTTATCATTTCTCAATGAAGTATATAGCATTATTTACAAACCAGTTATTTATAGTTGCCAGTATTTCATAAGATCACAATTCAGGTAGTTATAAAGCATTTAGTAGTGGTCAGTTAACTATTTATGTGAGCTCATCTAAAGTGAGGACTAGTTATGCCTTGTAAAGCATTTATAAAGGATAGTTAAAGGCTCAGTTATCTTCTAAACAAAAAAATAAACACAACACAATGATACAGGACATAGAAATATTAACAGCCTTTAAATCTCATTTGTAAAAGCTTTACAAGGCATAAATAGTCCTCACTATAGATGAGCTCACAAAAATAGTTAACTAACAACTACATGAATTAACCCTGAATTACAGTAGAAATACATGTTAATAAACCATTTATTAACACTATAAGTAATTATTACTATATGTCTGAATGAAAAGATGTATGAATGCACATTTAAATAGTTTATTAATCATTTACTTACAATTTCTAAGTGATCTTATGAACCACTGACAACTCCTTAATAAATGGTGTGTAAATAATGCTATACTTAATTTAGAAATGATAAATTGATCATTAATAAAGTATGAAAAAACAATTATTAAATACATTATAGATATGCTTTTAAATCAGGTATAAAGTATTTATATCTGTATTTATAAACTGCTTATAAATGTCTATTAATGCTTTATAAATGATGAATTAACTGTTTCCTAATGCTTAACTAATGATTAATAGCATGCAGTTATTATAAAGTGTTACCAAAATATTTTGTGCTATTTCTAACTCAATTCTTCATCAAATTAATTTGGAGAGCATAAGAGAGCATTTTTCATGGTACATGCATCATGTTGTATGGTATTTTCCCTAGTACTGTATCCACTGTAAAAATGGGCAGACTTTACCAGGGTTGAGAATAATTGATTCATATTGCATCGTTAATTACTTAATTGCAAATTGTAATGGTATTTTAGAGTCTTTTGCGAATTTTTTCCAAATGCCAGTCATATTGCCTATGAAAACCCTCTTCTTGTGCCCTTGGAAGTGCTGACTAATAGCTGTCAGGTTAAACTTCAGCATACTGTCCAAAGAACACATCTAATTGACCTCCTCCGTCATTTGAAATAATGCTGTTGATGACAGGAGCTGCCTATAAATTAGTTTGTTTGGGTAAATTCAGATAAATGTGGTGACTTCTCCTCTGCATTTCAATGACATTCCTGATTAAAATATAAATGTGGTCACTGATATGAGTGTAAAACATTTTAATGCATGTGAACTGTGCTTTAATGTAAACAGTGGTTCAACTTTCAATTCTATATATATAGAATATATTAGTACAAATGTATTATTATTACCATGATGGAATTGTTAAAAATGCCTTTTACAAATTAGTGGGAAATCTGTGAATAACAGAGAAAGTATTCCTTAGGGTACTTGGGAGGCTAAGATTATTGCCACTGTAGTAATCAGTAAACATGACATGCTAATTTATGAGTGCAATTTTCAAGTCTTGGGAAGAATCTAATTGTGTAGAGTGTAATGCCCTCTGGTGGTTGTGTCATCCATTGCACAAAAGTTCCGCTATTTAAAACACTTTCTTTGGTATATTTTATTTGTTTTGGTATATTTTGTTGCTAAATTTCAAAACGAAAACGTATTCTAGAGCCGGATCCGCTTATTCTACAATATTCAAGAAAACGTAGCTTTTGTTTCTATATTTAAATTAAGTGTACTGTACTAACAAAAATACACCAAGCCGCTCTTTCCTAAACTTGTAAACATGTCTTGGATTCCTCCCACGTTTTTCATTGGCTCCGTCATGCTACTTCAGCGTTCGTGATTGGTCCACTCGGCGCAGCTTCTGCGTCAACATACCACAGCGGAAGTGAAAGCCTTATAATAGCGGCTAAATAAGCATGTTCGATATTTTAGTATTTCACATTGTAAATATTTTCTGTTAAAAAGATGAATGTTTTTATCTGCGTCGTATTGTTTCTTGTAAGTGCCGCAGCTGCTAACAAAAGCGGGGATGATGACTGGGTGCATCTGCCAAATAAATGTGAAGGTAGACTGTCCCTAATTTATAATGAGTTAATATTTTGCTTTAAATACAGCATAATCGCTTGTGCATACCAGTCTTATTTTCAGCGCTTGATAAAATCATTTTATGCAATCGCAGACACATATTTTACACGATGTAATAGATCTGAGATATGTTATCATACTCAGTAACGTTACAGATGTCAGTGTGAATCAATAGCAATCTGCTTTTTTTTTTTATTCATAACAGTTGTACGTCGAAAGAGACATTTTATTTTATTAATTATTTATTGTTTTAATAATTAAGTCTTATAATTATTAATTCAAAATATTGCATTGGCATACTTGGAAAAATCAAGAGCAGGAGATTTCCTCTTTTTAACGGACCTCACTGGTTGTGTCTCAACACCTTGTGTGATCCCTACCTAGGCTGCATGTTTGGAACGTTGAATGGGTCTGTAATGACAAACAATGCCGTCTATGTAGGCAGCACACTAGGATTTGAGGGACCTCTGCTTTCTGTTCCTCTTCTGGCGCTGAATATGGTTTTTATGTTTCTATAGTGTGCAAATTTCTTAGTGTTGAAATGAAGTCTGCATTTGAAGAGACTGGCAAAACAAAAGAAGTGATTGAAACCAACTATCGCTTCCTGGATGATAAAGGTGCACCGCCAATCAAATATGTCAAATCGTAAGTCACTTTGTTTTCTCAGAGCAAATTTTGACCTTAGAAGGATCATTCATCCAAATGAAAATTGTCATTTACTTACCCTCAGCCTTTTCCAAACCTGTATGAATTTCTTTCTCCTGTTGAACACAAAAGAAGATATATATATATATATATTTATTAATTTTTTTTTATTTTTTTGCATACTACGGAAATCAGTGGCTACTGTCAACTGTTTTCTTAACAATATTCTTTCACCAATTCTAGTCTAGAAATGCAGGAGTACTATAAAGTAACCATGTCATACTGTTTTTGGATGCAGCGTGACTTATATTATATTAAGCGATGTCTTTTGCTTTTCAGTGATATCCGTTTCATAGAGGTGATGGAGAATGTTTGCTCAAGGATTATGCAGTACAATCTACACAAAGAGAGAGATGGAAGTAATCGCTTTGCAAAGGTAGGCTAACACATTTCCTTTATGCCTTCCACATTACTTTTAGTGAATTTACTTTTTTGGGGGGTTTATGAGTGAATAAAAATGTAAATTGTTTTGTGAATGAATACCCCAAGTTGCAATGGCAATTTCATATAATAAATGCCACATGAAAATTAAGCTTTGAAATTCGAACTGATAATTACTGTAGAAGTAAATGGAATGCAATTAAAAATTTCAGTATGATTTTTTTTTTTTTTTTTTTTTTTTTTTTTTTTTTACTGTATTCTGTGATGTGTTATAATGCATTATAGCTGGTGAAATCTGATCATTTGTCTTTCTCTGCTCAGGGGATGTCTGAGACATTCTCAACCTTACATAACCTGGTTAATAAAGGCGTGAAGGTGGTCATGGACATTCCTTATGAACTGTGGAATGAGACCAGTGCTGAAGTGGCAGATCTCAAAAAGCAGGTATGTGAGTGACTGAGAAATCTTAGAATTATGCCTGTTAGTGGGTTACATTTAAATTAAATTAAATTTAAAATGTAATTAAATTTAACTATATTAACACTACCGTTAAAAAGTTTTGAGTCATTAAGATAAAAAAAAGAAATTCATACTTTTATTCAGCATGGATGCTTTAAATTGATAAAATGTTATAGTATAACATTTTATACTAGTAAAGGCATATATAATAGTAAAGGCATATAAAATGTTACAAAATATTTATATTTCAAATATATGCTGTTATTCCAATTCATCAAAGAATCCAGAAAAAAATGCATCAGTTTTCACAAAAATGTTAATCAGCACAACTATTTTCATCATTGATAATGATGATAATGAATAACGTTTAACTTTTCTTGTAAAAATTGTTGATTCTGTTTCCTTTTCAAGCTATATCTGTGATTAGCATAGGTTAATGGGAGTGCAAATAAAACAATGTATGTAAATGCATGTTTGTGCAGCATATCTACAGGCATGTGGGAATTATGAGATTTGTGTTTTGTTCCCTCAGTGTGATGTGATGTTAGAGCAGTATGAAGAAGTCATTGAAGACTGGTATAAAGGCAGCCAGGAGGAAGATCTCACCACTTACCTGTGTGAAAAACACGTGCTGAAAGGACAAGACACTGGTAATGTGAAACTAACAGCTGTTTTACTCCAGCACAACCTCTTTTATAAGAGTTAAACCGCTCTAGACATAATATTATGACTACTTACAGACTAAACCTCTTGATCTCCTTTATCGGCACCAGCTTCAAGAGCTGTTGTTTCTGGGAAGCTACTCGAGGCTACAGGAGCAGTAATAGTACAAGACATAACTTAATGTGTAAAGCATGTGTTGATTTCTTGATAAATATAAATTATTTTAAGGAATTCATACTTTTACTAAGCATATCTGTATCTATATCTGGATATATATATATATATATATATATATATGTATATGTATATGTATATGTATATATATATATATATATATATATATATATATATATATATATATATATATATATGTGTGTGTATGTATGTGTGTGTGTGGGTGTGTGTTATTTTAATTAAAAACTGTACGAAATGTAAACATATATGTGACCCTGGAGCACAAAACCATGTCATAAGTAGTATGTCTATAGCAATAACCAACAATACGTTGTATGGCTCAAATTATTGATTTTTCTCTTATGCCAAAAATCATTAGGGTATTAAGTAAAGATCATGTTCCATATAGTTATTTTGTAAGTTTCCTACCTTAAATATATCAAAACTTAATTTTTGATTAGAAATATGCATTGCTAGGAACTCCATTTGGTCACATTTAAAAGTGATTTCCTCAGTATTTATCTATTTTTTTATATATAGTTGTATCTCAGCAAAATATTGTCATAAAATGTATGCATCAATGTTAAGTTTATTTATTCAGCTTTCAGATTATGTATTAATTAAATTTTTATGACCGGTTTTGTGGTCCAAGGTCACATTTGTCAAAGTATTGTTTGAGAAGTACTCAAAGTATGACATCTTAGTTAGAATACCAGTTGGGTTGTAAATGAGTAAATACAAATAGCTGTCTTTCTTCATATGACCAGCTTGTTGCTTCCTGTAATGAAATATTAATTTGGCATTGTACTGGCTCTTATGCCATTGCTATAGCAACCAATATAGATCTGCCAGAAAAAGACATCACTTCCTGAACACGCAGCTCTGATTTGATCAGTTGTTGCTAATAACAGTGAGGACAGTCTGTATAAAGATCAGGACTGTAGAAACATGTTCTTCTGACTCTCTCTGCAGGCTGTCTTAAAGAGAACTGGGCTGGGAAAAAGGGAGACATGGCAGCTATCGCAGAGGACAAGAAGAAAAAGAAGGGCAAAAAGAAGAAAGGTAAAGACACTGAGGATGGGCAGAAAAAAGAGAAGGTGAAGAAGAAGAAGAAGAAGAAAAAGTCCAAGCTGACTGAGACTGAGACCAGCAAGCGGAAAACTGAAGAAGCTGGATACACCTCTGATGAGGAGATCCAGAAGAAACTTCCTCTTAATCAGGATAAAACTGAACTCTGATAGATTTCTTTACTTTTTTTTTCTCTCTGACATTTGTCTCACTGATATCTACATTAATGACTGATATTGAGATGTACGTGGAGTTTTTGTTAGAAGAAGGTAATATTGAGGTCCTCATTCTAGATCACTTGTTACATTAACTCCATCCAGGAAGAAGCTAAAATCAAATGCCATTACAAATCCAGAAATGGAAGCTAAACCAATCAAACTCTGCTGTAGCTTGTGTTTGTTCTCACGCTGGTTTCATATCAGTTACATTATATACAAGCTAAAATCTTTTTTCAGGGAAATGTCTGCCTTTTGAAGACTCTAGTGTTTTGAATCAATCAAGTTGGCAATTGTTGGAATGGATTCTGGAAATCCTTGTGGTTCTCATTTCTTTTATTCTTGACTCATCTCACTGAGTCCAACACAATAACCCCACCACCTCCCAAATTTGAGTTTAGTTTATGAATTTAGTCATGAAGTTTTCTTATGCCTACTGTTTCTTTTAATTGCCATTGATTTCACAGGAAAAGATCCTTCATAGATTCCAAGTAAGGAAATACATAATTGGAGCTTTTTCTGTATTAATATTATTAGGTTTTACAAATCTTAATCTATCTTTTTCTGTGTTGGAAAATATTTTTTGGTTAACTTTTATGTGATGCAACAAATGCATACATTTTTTTTTGAACTTGGCATCTCATAAAGTCTCTAAATGTCCCACATTTCTCATTTCAGTTATGCAGATAATGGGAGAAAACCCTGAGAAAATACCTGGGACCTTTTCTTTCTTTCTGTTATCCAATTAAGTGTGTGCCATTTTTGCTTGATCTGTTCATATTAGATTTTTGCATTTGCTGTGTGTATGTATGTGATGTCACGGAATGTTTAAGTTACAGTTTTATTTAATATTTTACTCAGAAGTATTGTTTACTTAATCTGTTTATCTGATATCAGCCATCACTATTTCCAGAGATGTGTGTGTGAGAGTGAGTGAGTGTGTATGGGTGCATGCGTGTGTGTGTGTGTGTGTGTGTGTGTGTGTGTAAGAGAGAGAGAGAGAGAGTGAGTGTGTGTGTTTGAGAGAGAGTGTGTGTGTGTGGTCTTGTTTTTGTGACATATCAGGACACAACTTTGTATAATGACATGGGTATGACACAGGTATTACAAGGAGAGGGTTACTTATGAGGACATAACCTATGTCCCCCATTTTTCAAAACGCTTAGAAATCATACAGAATGAGTTTTTTTTTTTTTTTTTTGAGAAAGTAAAAATGCACAAAGTTTCCTGTGAGGGTTAGAGTTAGGTGTAGGGTTGGTGAAGGATGATAGAATATACAGTTTCTACCGTATAAAAACCATTACGCCTATGGGATGTCCACACTTTTCACAAAAACAAATGTGTGTGTGTGTGTGTGTGTGAGAGAGAGAGAGAGAGTGAGAGCTCCTGCAGGTGTTTGTGGGCCTATTCTGATTACTGTTGTTTGGGGTGTGTGTGAACGTTATTGACCTTAGCTCATTAGCTGAGGCGTTTAATAAGTGTTGTAGATGACTGATGAATAAAAGGGAAAACTGACTACAACTCTTGAAAAAAACTCGGAAGGAAACGTTTTTAAACGGTAGTTTTCCAGTCTTCACCACAAGAGGGTGGTAACACCAAGAAGGAAGAAGAAATCCTGGCTTGATAAGAGATTGTAGTAAAGTTTTATTCGATTGTGCACGTGTCGCGAGGACATTCTGTATGATTATTTGTATATAATTCAAATTATATATTTTTATATAATTAAAAATGGTAAATTAATTTAAAATCAGTTTAATTTAAGGTGTAAACATTGTATTTAAAACTAACTGTCGATAACTTCTATTTGAGCAGTGCTATACCCTCAACAGAAAGAAAAGAAAAAACGAAACTTAAGGAAATCCATTAATATTTCTTTCTCATTTTTATTAGAATTAATGAAGCAATGCTCTTCAGACAGATGTAAATAATGGTGTGTTATGAAGAAGCGTCTGTCACGAGGCCTGTTTATCAGTAGTGACCCTGCTGCAGTGCAGAAGGCTTTGTCCGCATTTCCACTCCTCAATGTCACATTCCTCTTCTGTTATGTTTGAGCAATCTGTATTTGCCCTTCAGTATTGGAGCAAATGGCTATTCACTTGCACAAACACATCTCAATGAATAATTCACAAAAACAAACATCTTGCACCCAGGATAAAACCTTTTCATTTTTGCTATCAGTAAGACTGCGAGACTCTTCCTATGGCAAATGGAGAACATCGAGAATTTGATTGTTCTCTAATCTATGAGAATAAAAAATATTGATCTTTTACATTGCAATCACCTGGTATATTACACAAGAGACAGTACGTGTGAGCAGGAATATGAATCTCTCTTCTCTGGCCCGTTGTTTTGTTGTTTTGTTTTGCTCCAGTTTTGTTCGACCATGTCTGTCTATATGAAATCATTTATGACCCTGGATGGTTTCCCCATGAAAATGGTGCCCAAATAACCACATAATTAATCTCTCTCTGTCTTTAGGCCTACCACATTTCATACAATATCATCATTTTGACATAATCTGTTTAATTGATACTCAGTTGATTGTAGAAAATACAATTATTTATTTTGTTTATTGAGCTAATTTGAACTTTTTACAATTCTACTTAACCTTTAATTGTAAAGAAGACAGTTTATTCATATATTTAATGCAGATGTAAAACGGTTACATAAAAAACATTAACTAGTGATAAAGACATAATTTAAGTTTTAATAATTAATGTTTATATTCAGCAATAATGCATTACTCAAAAGTTGCCAGTGGAAAAAAAAAGTTACTAAAAATGTATTTAGTTTTTCACACAAAAATTAAGTGGCACAACCATTTGTCAAAATTATGATGAAATAATATAAGAAATGTTCCTTGAGTACTAAATCGCCATATAATGATTTCTGACAGATCATGTGACACTGAAGACTAAATTGTGAAGAAAGTATAAAGTGAAGATACTGAAGAACATTCAGCTTTGCGTCACAGGAATAAATTACATTTTACAATATATTAAAATAGAAAACAGTTACTTAAATTCTTAGAATATTTTACTATATATATATATATATATATATTAATAGTAATATAATATATCATAATATATATATATATATATATATATATATATATATATTAATAGTAATATAATATATATATATATATATATATATATATATATATATATATATATATATATATATATATTAATAGTAATATAATATATCATAATATATATATATATATATATATATATATATATATATATATATATATATATATATATATATATATATATATAATTTATTTATTTTTGTAATGTATTTGCAATCAAGTAAATGTATCCTTGATGAGACTTCCTTCAAAAACACGAACCAACCCCAAACTTTTGAACAGTATTGTAGGACTATAAAAAAAATATATTAATTCATTTTTCTTGTATCAGTCATTTAAAGAAACCTTTAATTCTTCTGCACAGTGTAAGTCAAAAGAGTGAAACACTGGTCATTTTAGATGAGGACAAACATCCTCTGTTATCTTTAGATGTCAAGTCAAATGTTGTTCATGAGTTCAATGACTTAATCACGATTTAATAATTTCCATTCAAAGCATTTCCTCCCTTTCCATCCCACCAAATATGGGTTATCTAGTTAAAAATGGTCTAATTTAAGCCTTTTCCCTAAAAATGTGTCTTTATTTTTGAAGGCTGTGGTGCATGAAATGGGTCTATAACTCACTGGAATCTACAAGCTTCTTCAAATCACATTTTTAAAAAAAAAAGACAAAAAAAATCTGGGCTGCCTTTTTTATGGGAAACAAAATGAACTCATGTTTCTGTTGTGAATATTATGGGCAAATCAGTCAATCAGTGCATATGACTATCTATAGTCATCGTCGCACCACCCTGAGAAAACAGCAACCACCCTCAATGCATCCTGGGAATAGACTGACATATCAGGCACATTTCTGTTTATCCCGCTCGGGGGAATTGAAAGAACCCACAACTTGCCTCATCCTTTTAAAGAAAATATCAAACAAGTTTCTGTATTGGTTTGCAGTTGTACACTGTAAGAATTTTTTTAAGTTAATTGTATTAGTGTATAGTGTAAAAAAAAAAAAGGATTTCACTTTTTTGGCTTCGGAACGTTTCTTTGTAATAATTTGTGAAAATTGCTAGCAATTTCAAAGTGTGCAAATTGTTTACAAGATAATTTTGTATTAAAAGTTTTCTTGATTTTTGAGGTTTCACTTGTTTTTTTGTTTTTTTTTTCCAGTCTGCTTAGTTAATGCTTACACAATATCCTTTATGCAGTTCCTGTAACGTAGAGACTCCAAACTTGCGCACAGCTAAAATAATATATTTTCCAGGATGTTGAACAGAGCTGAAAACACAAACAAGCTCAACAGTCCTCTTCAAGTTTACAAGCACTGATATATTTCTCACAAAACAATCATAGCAAAACAGATGCCATTTCTGTATCCTAAACATATATTTATCTTCCGCTCCTATCTTTTGCTAGCTGTAGTTATGAAACCACACTTTTCCCACGTTCCCAAATTGTCATTTCCCATTTTTAGGGAGCAATTCCAAATCAAGAGTAGTTTGTTTTCTAATCTATTTATGGTCCCCACAGATTTATGGTCTCGAGTGATATACGAAAGAAAAATATTATAAATCCATGTTACAGTACTGCACTTTGAGTCATGATATCATTTATTTGGATATCATACAGCAGGAGCTGTTGGAGTGCTGTTGTAAAATAGAAATATCAGTATGGAGTAATGCTTAGCTTGTGTCTGGCCACGAGAAGACCACAAACTGAATGTCAATGAGGACTTTGATACGTGTCAGTAAAGGCCGATATGTAGCAGTGGAGGCATTTAAGCACTAATGGGGTCTCATTTGCATGACCTGAATCAATAGGATTGTTTGATGGCTTTAGCTACATCAGGAACGCTATTGACGACAAGGTGACACCAGTGACATGAGCGTTGCTTTGTTTATTTGTGTTGTCGGTTCATTCTGGTGCACAAAATGGTGACAGACATCGATCTAGACCTTTCAAGACATCATTTAGCATTCGAATGCCTATCGGATGGATGGCTCATCCCGACAGTACCAGCAGGGAATTCTGTTCTGCGGGAAGTCTGGTTTCCTCTTTAAGTAACTCACAGACTAAATAAAGACTCGTGCGTTGGGGAAAATGCCAAATGCATAAGAAAATATCCTCTGCTGTCTTAGTGTCTAGTTGGAACTTATGATAAAATGGCAAGTGAATCGAATCGCTGTAAATGCTGAAAAACATGAAACCACATCTACAATATCAACAGGTTCCTTCTTACAATAATGAGGGAAAGATTCCAAAAATATTCAGTAGTTTTTCCATCTGAAAGCCAATAAAATAATGCAAGGTCTTACAAAGAAAACTCCCACATAAGGTTATTCAAACCGAAGAACAGGTGAATATTTTAAACAGTATTAAGAAGCTAAACTGAACTACAAAGAGAGATAAATGGACTGCAGGACCAGAAGATGTACATACAAGAGAAAAGCCATGAAATGTAAGATTCCAAACTCTTTGAGTCTTTAAACAAGTATGAAACACAACCTTTTTTATTTATCTTTTTTTTTTTCATTTTCCTCAGCCTGTCCTGAGGGCATTAGACTGAAGGTCACTGTCCTGAAGGGATAATGCCAAAACATCATCCAGTCGCTTCCAAACGCTGCTTCAAAAAAAAAAGTAAAAGTACATCAACAGTGCTCTCCACAGAGCTTAAACAAGGAATTAAGCACAGTGTATGTAGATAAAACAACAGTGGAGGATTCTGGAATGTTGTGTGGATGGAGCATTGGATTGGGTCAAGGAGAAGATCTTCTCCAGTGTAGCTCACTGCATAAAACCTTGAAGTCCTCTCTTCAGCATTCAGAAAGTGTGTGATGTGGAGAACATCCCTATCCACCTCTTCTTAGTACATTATTGGATTTTTTGTGTATGCTCTGCTTTCTGCAATTAAAGAAAAGCAAAAGAAAGGTTTGAATTTGTAAACATAAAGACAACTGACATCTCTATATTTCATTTGATATGTAACAATTATTTAAATATGTGTAAAAGTGTTAAACTTCTCTGGGCCATTTAATGGGACTTTCATATTTAATAAAGGTTTTAAAGGTTTAACATTTCATAAAAGGTTGGGGTCTGTAAGATACTGATTGATTGTTGTTTGTAAAATAAATTAAAACTTTTATTTAGTTAGGATGCATTAAATTAAACAAAAGTAACAGTTAAGATAAATGTATTTATTTCAAATATATGCTGTTCTTTTGAACTTTCTATTCATTCAAGAAAATAATTTCTTGATAAAAAAAAAATGTAAAGAAAAGAAATGGATGATGGTTTCAGTTTTTCCATCACAGGAATTAATTACGTTATATAATATATTCAAATAGAACACAAAATAATTTTTGACAACATTACTGTTTTATTGTATTTTTAATAAAATAAGTACAGCCTTGGTAAGGTTGCCAGGTTTTCACAAAGAAACCCACCCAATTGCTACTCAAAACTAGCCAGTTCCCCAGGAAAATGCACATTTCATGGGCTAAATATCGCATTATTGGGGTTGCTTCAACCCGTGGACGTGAAAAAACAATCCGTGGCAACAGTGTTAATGTAGCCTAATTCCACAGGAAAACTGTGGATGTGGCAACACTGAGTATAAGAGACTTGTTTCAAAAACATAAAAAAAAAATGTGTATCAACCCCGAACGTTTGAATGGTAAGAAAAAATTATTACAAATAAAATCAACTCGTTTTTTTCTACCAAGTTTAGAGTCATAAAAAATTTATTTTTATTTAAGTAAAAAAAAAGGTGGGCCTACCATTTGATCAACATGTTGAAAAACTCTACATAATAAAATAAAAATAATAATAAATTAATGTATTTCTAACATATTACAGAATTTCAAATGCCCCTTTAACTAAAATAGCCCATTATGCACATCATGGAAAAAAGACATTATACAGTAAATGAACACCTCCAGTCCAGTGCTGTGCCTACATGTATCCGATTTTCTCGACATTAGGGAGCCATTTTAATAAAATGAACACAAGGTGAAATTCAAGTAATTTATCATGTAGCTTTAGCTGTCTCTCGGAGGGGGAGAGAGGGAGAACGGCCAGCTGCAGAAACAGATAAACGGGTGGAAGGGCGGCGCTGGAATATTCATGCGGCGAGGCTTTGCTTACACAGGAACCTTGCAATTAGTCCCCAGTCTTTTGATTCATCTGTGTGTTTATTTGCTAATGGTTTCACTCTGAGACAGAGGGAGCCGATGATCTCATCTGTTTGGAGGACACGGGCGAGTGACACACGGTGTTGCTGAGAAAGACTGATGGGAAGGGGAAGTGAGGTCAAGACAACAAATCTGAATAAGCCACAGCTGAAACTGTGCACATCCATATACATACACACTGTATATACAAGTGTGTTGACAGGCATGTTTTGTACAAGGACTTTTTTTTTTTACGGATGTTAATACTTTCATTCAGCAAGAATGCATTACATTGATTAAAGACAATGTAATGTGGTTACAAAAAATTAATCTTTCAAATAAATGCTGTTCTTTTGAACGTTTCTATATAAGCATATATATATATTAATACTTATATATCTCTATGAAAAGGGGCCAGTTCATCTAGGTTTCTATTAAATGTAATACCTTGTAACAAGCAGTTGTCCTCCGGGCTTCTGCATCGCTCCGTCTCTGTGTCCAGACTGATTGGATCTATGTTAACAGACAGCGACAGCTGACAAAGCCTGCTGAAAGACTATCGGCCTGAATGAAACTCTCTGAGTGTGTGTGAGAGCGTCTCACCGTGTGTGAGAGCGTCTGATGAGGTGGCCTGCTGTAAGGCCTGCTCGATCTGCCCTCTCCGCTTGGACTCATATTCCAGCGCCTCCTGTAACCTCCTCTTTGCCTTCTTCTCCTTCTTCAGACGTCTCTGAATGGTAGCTGGAGGAGAAAATATCCATGTGTAAACATCAAATGAAAATAAACGATTTTGGTATTAGATCGCAACATTTTACCTCGACTGTGTAGCTCAGAGGTGAGCTGCCTCTCTAGACTCTCTCTCATCTCTCTCTCTCTGTACAGCTCCATCTTGAGCTCTCTCCTCTCCTGCTGAAGCTGCTTCTCCTGCAGACGGGCGTTCTCCAAAGCTACCTTTAGCAGACCCTGCAACACGTGTCCACATGTTATTGACGCTGAACTTGTTTGTATGAGTGTGTTTGTGTGTGTGTGTTATACCTGGACATTAGTGAGCAGTGTCTCGACGGAGGAGAGGCCGTCTGTAAAAAGAAGGGACGCGGGGAAGCCAGAGGACAATGATTGAGCTGGGACCTTCTCAAAGATTGTTGGTTTCACTGCATTTTGTTCAACTGTCAAATAATAAACACAAAGAGATGAATTCAGTTGACTGTTAAAAGAATAGTTTAGCTGTAAATTTAAATTCTGTCATTTACTGAAATAAAGTAAACATTGTGTAAAATTGCAGCTAGTTGGCAAGGCAACATTTGTCATTTTCATTTAGTTTAAACTGATGTACTATAATTTAAACAAAAATAAATAATTAAAAAAATATGTAGACATTTAAAAAAGATATTACAATTATAAGAAAATGGAAAAAAAAACTATACTAGCGTGATGATACTAAAAAAACAGTATCTTTTTCTTTTTGAAGAATATGCTTAATATATAGTTATAATTGAACTACATCAGTTAAGAAATCTACAGAAAATCCCTGTTGTTTTAGCTTTTGGTTGCTCTTTTTGAGTGAGAGCATTGGGTTGTTTAATCTTTTTGAAAGTTAATTGTTTATGCTCACCAAGGTAGCATTCATTTTTTTAATTAAAAATACAATCAAAACAGTCATATTAGGAAATATTATGATTTATAATAACTGTTTTAATATTATATTGCATTTTAACGTAATTTATTCCTGTGATGGTGGAGCTAAAGTTTCAGCAGCTACTCCAGTCTTCAGAAAGTTCAAAAGAACAGCAATGATTTAAATATAATTAATTGTAACATAAAAAAAAATTATTTTGGTCAGTTTAATACACCCTTGTTGAATAGAAAAGTATTAATTGAATTGTATATATATATAGAAACTCTCACTGATCCAAAATTTTACAACAGTGCAATCTGTATGTCAATTTATGCTTTTTATACATTTGCTAGTAGAGGATGAAGCAAGGCATGAGCATATTATTTTAATTGTTTTGAGATTGCTTGTATTTAGAAACTAGAATATCCCATTACAACATACAACATACCATTACATCACCCGACTAAACTCAATGCAATATAGTGGCTCTGTGCAAATAATTGAACTATAATGAGAGCAGAAGAGGTCAGAGGAGAGGCTTTTCTGTAATGTTATGTTATATTAAATTTGATTTTTTTTTATAAAATTTCCTTTATATGGAGGAAACTCACCCCTGTCGTTGGAAAGTCTGTTCATATGCAGAGTTGAGTCTGTCTCACTTTGTTCATCATGAACATCATATGCTACAGAGAGAGAAAGAGATGTATAAAGACAGCAGACAAATGAAACAAGAAGTTTCAGAGAAACACGGACTATTGCCAACATGTATTGCTTTGTGCTGTTATTGTGTATGCAGTCATTGCAAGCCTCGTTGATTAGTTTAACTTTTTTTCCTCAATGTAAATCATATAATGTTGTTTTCTATGGACATTATATGCAAGATATTATGAAACAACAGTAATATCACACTTCAAGATGTTAACCACAGTAACTGGGTCTCTGTAAATACAGTAACACTGAGAAACCACATATGGATTGGTTTAGCACATTGTGTTTGATAAGGTGTTCCAACTGGACAACAGACCAATGACAGGCTCATGTTCAATTATATGGAAATAAAATAAACAATTGGTTTATTATGTTACGGTCTGTAATATTTTTTTAATGTTTTACTTATATGCCACAATAATTTATTCGAATTACATTACCGCCCAAATGTTTGGGTTCAGTAAGATTTTGTAATGCTTTTTGTGGAAACTTTGTGAACATTTTGGTCAGATTAATGCACCCATTCTAAAAAAAATAAAATAATTTATTCTTAAAAAAAAAAAAAAATTATATACGGTATATATTTTTAATCACCCCAAACTTTTAGTGTATGTTCATTTGTGAGATTCGCTCAGCAGAGACTGATGATTGTTTAATTAAACTTTAATAACTGTAATTAATTGCATATTATTATGTCATTAATTCAACTGACAGCCCTAGTTAATATGCAAGCTCACTCACTCAAACCCAAGGGTGTTTTTTGAGGAGAGTGTGTGTAAGGCTGTGAGGGGCTGCTGGGAACTGAACTGGTTAGTTGAGGTGAGGGTTCAGTTTTCTGAGGAACATTCCCATCTATGGATGGTGTCAGAGAGGGGCTCTCGTCAAAACACTCCTGCTGAAATAAAAAAAGAGAGTTCAGTCCTGCAAACCTAAATAAACTCTCCCCACATGACAACACATCTATATCGCCCCAGTTTAACAGAGTCAGCTTGCCTTACATTCATATCACCATTAAGGATTTGTCATAGAATAAAATCTTTTTTAAGATTCAGATTTGTGGTAAGCTATGGAAGCTTGTTTCTGCCACAAGATTAAAAAAAATCTGTCAATTCTCACTTTTTTACCTCAAAATTCTGCTTTTATATCTTGCAATTCTGAATTATTTTTGTGACTAATTATGAAATATGAACGCTGAGAAGAAAAAATTGCAATTACCTTTTTTATTTTCAGGCAGAAACCCCCAAAAAGTGAATTACCAGATGTAAAATGCTAAAATGTAAACTCAGATTATCAAAGAAAAATGTTAATTTGCTAGAAAAAGTTTGAATTGTGAGATAAATAAAAGTAGCAATTACCTTTTAATTTTTTTTATTTATTTAATTTTTTTTTTCATTAAGTGGCAGAAACAAGCTTCCATACTAATCTCTGAAAGCCACCTGACCTTTGATTACCTAAAGCAGTTTAGACCCCTTTGGACCAAGTGGACCAGCAAATTGCATTAAAGGACTCAAATAAATAAACTAAAGCTAGAATTGTGTGAACAGTCCCTAATGACCTTGCAGCAAAAGAGCTGTGTGTTCTAGTATCTGTTGTGTACAGTATGTCCAACCTTGATGGCAGATGTCGGCCTGGAGACGGGGCTGTGCACCTGTGCGCTGGCAACCATATTGGCAATTGTATTAAGGTGGTTCATCTGGTTCATTGCCATGGCAACAGAGGCGGGGGGAAGTCCAACAGGAAGCAGAGGATGGGGCATCATCATGAAGGGCAGGTCCAGTCCTATGAGAAGTAAGAAGAATGGAATAACTACTACAATTTGAGTCAGTCTATCACAAAAATCTATTGTATGGCTTCAGATGAGACTTAAAATTTAGCCATATGGACTACATTTATGATGCTTTTGCATATTAAGCTTAAATGCTCCAGTCACCATAAAATGTCCCAGTAACTGAAAATAGAAAGTTATACAGGTTTGAAACGACATAAGTGTGAGAAGCTACTGACAGAATATTCATTTTAAATTGAATGATCTCTTTAAACACATCAGGGTGTGAAAGTGAAAGGTTAATGCTCACTGTTGGCCAGTAGATGGGTGTGTTGGAGAGAGTTGAGCTGAGAGCTGTTCAAGCTGTGCTGTGTTTTCTCTGAAGACGTTGATGAACGCTTCTCTCTCTCCCAGGACAAAGCACTACATCCTGTTTAATCATAAAAGAATATTAAATATTAACAATATAGGTCGTTTTTAGGTTTTAACATGCATTTAGGTTTTAGCATAGCTAATATATAACATAGCTTTTATATTTGAACTTGCATTCATATTGTATTAATATATTTTTAGATTTTGCTGTGTCAGTAAGTTTAAATGTTCATTGAGATCCATATTAATATATAGATTTGTATATGTACTGTATGTAAAAACTTTTATCAGTTCAGATTTATAGATTAAGTTTTCAGCTAATAGATTATAACTGAATGGAGCTATAGTATAAACTATACTATGACTAAGCAAAGCAAGATATGTTGAAATCTATTAAAATACACAATTATAACAATATATAGAATTTAGTAGCATGAGTCAAATTTTTAAATATTTGTATGTTTTTTTTTAAGTGTTTTTTTTTTAACCTCGTACTGACATCTACTGGTGTGGATGTTACTGTAGAACTATCCTATTCACAGGCACTCTTGATACAAAAAATAACTACGACTAAAGTTTGTTAAAAGTACTATTCATTGCTTTAGGTAAGCTTTAAGTGCACATTTAACCACATACTATACTCAAAAATGCTTAGACAAATTAACTTTTACTAGAATCCTCCAAACAAGTGAGCAGAATACTACAGAATGGGCATATTTCATTATTTTGAATGAAAAAATGGAAACAATAAGATGTAAGTTAACCAGCGACCAGCAGCACCAATGAACTGAACTGATAATCTATCATCAGCATTCATGTCAGAGCCATTGGGAGCAGATGGTGTTTAGGTGGCAGATTTGTGGCGAAGGAATCAATGATAGCGCAGGATGAAGTCAGTCCCCTTAAGAATATCACATGCTCCAACCAATAAGGTCTACACACGACCCGACAAAAATAACCTGATTAAAAACAATAAAGCTCCCTCATTACGACACAACCCAACACTGCAGATACATTACAACACCACGGCAGCTTCGCAACCTGGGCTCTTCACCATGACATAAATACTGTACAATAGAGCTGCCATCTGTGCGACAATCTGCACGTCCGTGGAAATCAAGACTAGTGTCAACACAAGCTCACATATCTTGTGGGACTGGAGTTCTAACGTAAGTGAGAGGGTGCTAATTCACAGTAATCAGACAGATGAAGATGGATGAGAGGAGGGAAAGCAAGAGCAATCAGAGACAACAAGAGCTGCAGCTGTGCTGCGAAACACACTAAAACAAATGCAAACATGCACATGTACACACACATGTGCATACGGTATATTCTCCTGTGTCAAGTACTCAAATAGAAATGGCTTTCCGCTTTTGGTGTAAAGAGAAATACACTGTAAAATGGATTTCGAAAGTTCGGAACTGGAGTATGTTTTACAATAAAATACACCTTTTTTTTCAGTGTACGATGACAGATCTTTCTGTGAAATGTCAATGTGAAATCAATATTACTTTTTAGTACTTTTTAATAAACATTGCTGGTCTTATTATGCATGATTCCTAAGTGCATGTTATTCAATATACCTACAATTTTGTACTTGTAATTTTAGACAGATCTTTTTAACCTGATGGATAATGAAATTAAATGTCCATTACGTAAAAAAAAGAAGAAAGAACCATTCACCATTCAGTCAAAGGTTGTTTTAAGAACCATCTCTTTCTTACCTTTTTCTAATCTGAAGAACCTTCGGTAACACTTTAGTATAGGGTCCAATTCACACTGATAACTAGCTGCTTATTAGCATGTCCATTAGTAACATATTGGCTGTTCATTAGTGCTTATAAAGTACATATAATGCATGACATTCATAATCCTACCCAATACCCTAAACTTAACAACTACCTTATAAACTATTAATAAGCAGCAAATAAGGAGTTAATTGAGGCAAAAGTCATAGTTAATGGTTAGTTAACAGTGAGAATTGGACCCTAAAATAAAGTGTGACCGAACCTTCTTTCGCCAGAAAGACCATTTAGACAAAAAAGGTTCTTCTATGGCATTGTGAAGTGCCTTTAATTTTAAGAGTGTTCAAGGACAGATTAGTTATTAATAAATACTTGTTTTATGTGGTTTCTTGCACACTACTATTTTATGAAAGTAAACACTTTAACCATAAGCGTGATTTGTAAACTAATACATTTTGATATTTCTGTCACATACAGTAACTAGCTCTATGTGTATTGCTTTCTTGATGTAGTAAACTTGCTCGGTAGCTCACCTGGTTAAGCACTGCATTTTTGATGTGGAGTAATCAAGTATTAGCCCAGTGAGCCACGAGAATAGATAAAACGTTTCAAGATTTGTAGAAGTCAGCAAATGTGCCTTTATTTCACGTTAATTAACACTATAGGTTCGGTTTAGTGCATGTACTGTTATGAGAAAAAAATAGCCATGATGACAAGGTCAAAACTGTCTAATGAAAATGGTCATTGCTCACTTTTGAGTATTTTTGGCCAGTAATTAATTACAGTAATTTGTATCCTAGTAATTAATAAACACCAGATGGTCAGCTTGTGTAAACTGTTTGATCAAGTGAGAAATGGTTTAAAAGTCAACTAGAAGAGATTTGTGTGTTTCTTCATGTTTGCTCTCACCAAAACAAACACACACATTGGCTGCACAAAATAAAAAAATAAAATAAAAAAAACTACTGATTTAAACAGCATCTAAAAATTGAGGGCAACTTCAAACAGACACGATGAGAGGGAAAGGGGGTGGATGGGTGAAGATACAAAAATGCTGACCATATGCTCACAGGGAAAGGGGCAAACAGATAATGTGTGTGTTACACTATACACGAGTTCCCTGCTAAGCACACGCGGACGTGAAAACAAGCACACATGTGCTAACATACACCCGTATGCACACACACAGTGCACACCTGTTTCTGTTAACGCAGGCAATCACCCGTATGACAGGTTTCGGCCATCTTGTTAAATAATGCATGGAATTTTTCTTTCAAGTTGTCAACGCAGGGGGAAAAAAAGTATCTCTCGCTGCTTCTCTCCGCTCTTCTGATGTCATCCTTGATGCTGATTTTCCTTGACTGCATTCCATCTTTCTGATGAAGGCCGTTTTTTCTTCTCTCCTAAATTCTACTTGTCCACAGCTGTTCTCTCTAGGAATGCTGCACTCTCTTCCTCCTAAACTCTTGTGAGAATGGCTTTTGAAGTCCACATTATCCTTGTTAGTTTTTGCCACAGTTAATATATGGCTGCTGTGTTTGAAGACTCAAGATTTTATGTGAAGCCTAAAAAAAATCTGTCTAGGAAATACTGCCAACACTAACACTAAAAGAAGTGAAATGTTTCTTTTTGTTGTTTGTACCTTCTTTTATCAGAGAATCCTAAATAAATAAACTACATATTAAAATATATTAAAAATAGAAAATATTATTTTTAATTTAAATAATATCTAATACTATTACTGTTTTTATTGGTGTATAATTCAATATTTTATTTTTATTAATCATATATATATATATATATATATATAGAGAGAGAGAGAGAGAGAGAGAGAGAGAGAGAGAGAGAGAGAGAGAGAGAGTGAGAGAGAGAGAGAGAGAGAGAGAGAGAGATAAAATATTTTTAAATACAAAATTAGACAATAAATAAGTAAAATCAGAAAAGCCACATAAGGCATATAAGTTGCACACTTTTGAAATGCTTTGCATCATCCAAAAAAAATAAAAAATAAATTCTACTTATGCATGTACACACAAAAATACTGTAAAAATGCAACATTATCCATTTACACATTTTCTAATTTAACTTAGCTTGTATGCACCCCTGCACAAAATGTCTTGTTTTATCTCAAGGGCTGGTGTACTATTAACTTTTCTTCTGTCTGTTGTTGGTCTTCTCTAAATGCACAATCAAGCAGCAGTCATTAATGTCACCATTAGTCTCTGTAAACCAAGCACAACCCTGCAACATGGGCCCCCTGAGCGAGCTCCGTGATGGGGCTCATCTCACCCAAAAAGCCCAGGTTACTATTGCAAGGCCATCTGTCTGGCACATCTACAGATTGCACTTTAAGCAAGCTGCCTTGAAGGAACACAAACACACATTAACAAACAAATTGTGTAAGCACAAGTCCTGAACCTGTATTAGTGTTGAGCTCATCTGAATCGAATTCTGAGCCGTCTTGGGTCTTGTGTAGATTCATCATCATCTTCATCTTCTGTATCTTCAAAGCTTCAGCCATGGCAGCTGTTGTTAGACCTACAATACATTCAAGAACAATCACAAACAACTGTGTACATGCACAAAATACTCCACATCTCATTGGTTTTTGCAATACAGCAATGGAGTAATAAAATGGAGACAACTTCAAATGTGTCTCCTCAACAGTTTTACTAGACATATCAACAAGCTGAGCTCAAATTTGCATGATTTTCTCTAAACAAGTGGCAAAAATTCGAGATAAATTTTCGGTTTAGCAAAGATGAAATTGACGATGCGGACTTGCCATGAACGCCAAAGAGAAATGCACATTTCATATGGATTACATAATCAGAGAGTAGCCTATTTATTTTGTTTTGAATATTTTAGTTTAAAAGTAGATATTTCAAGCTTTTTGTAATATATAGTCTATATTTCTCAAATCTGTGAGGTACAAGCTGAGTTTCGGCATCCTCAGTTCACATGCAATGCAAGTGATCCTGCCGGCGCCTTATTACATTGTCTGCTATATATTTGCTTCTTATTCATAAAATACGGGCAATTGATTGATAAAACGTTGATCAAAATTAAGATACAATTTATAGAAAATGAAAATCTTTTAAAAAGAGTTTTCTATAAAACAAACCGCCTCCATTTCTATGTGCAGACTGAGCTTGTGCGTCATCTTCGCGCCAGTAATTCAACAAATAAAGTGTAGGCTTATATTTCAAAATTGTAGTATAGTCTAGTACTATACAAAGGTTTAATTGGCATCTTTATTTAAAAGGATTTCTATTTCAAGTATTTCAAGTGTTTTGGAACTTTCTATTCATTGTATGTATAACGGTTGCCACAAATATATTAAGCAGCAAAAAAATTTTCAACATTGAAACAGAAACTTAACTAATATTTAAGCACTAATAATAATTAGTAATAAATGAGCACCAGAATATTAATCTGACAACTAGAATGAATTCTGAAAGATCATGTGACACTGATAACTTAAAAAAAAAAAAATCAGCTTTACCATAAAGGGAAAAATAACTTTTTAATATATATTGAAATAGAGAGCAGTTCTTTCAAAAACATAAAAAAGCTTATTTGGTTTTGAATACCTTAATACACTGGTTTCAGGCTGCTAAGAGATGTGCTATTTATGGAGCACATTAGCCTAAAGTTACAGCAATAAATTCCTCAGTTGACAGTAAACGGACATTGTCACCAGCAGCAGGGTTTAGTCAGAGCAACTGGAGGGTCACAGTAAGATAAGGGACCTGAATTAGCTCTCTGTTAGCTGGACTGCATTATTTATATGCATATCATGGAAGCAGTCCAAGAAATAGCCATCTGCCAATCAATCACTTTAAACTCCTCCCACCAGCAGCACAATTAGCCAGGCAAAGAGCTCTGGCCTTGGTTTCCCATCAAAAAAAGTATTGATTAGCAACAGACAGTCAATTCTCTGAACTAGTGATTGATTTTAAAATTGCTGCCTCTCTCATTATAATTCAAACATTTCATTTCACAACTCTGTAACTCTGAAGATGTCCATTGTGTTTGTGTGTGTGGTTTTGTATATGTGTTTGGGTCAGCTTGTGTATTGTATTTGAAAAGGTCATGGTTTTCCCTCGCATTGTGACAAAGGCGATGAAAAGTGCAGGTGAGGCTGACTGCTGATAAGGAGAAAAATAATGGACCACTCACACACACAAAGACACAAGTAAAGAGTGGCATATTCCCTCAGGAGAGCAAAGGCTGCTTGGCTAATCATGACTTTAAAATCTCTATGTAAATGCTGACTGTCTAAATCTAGTATACAGCTGTTAAATGAGCTTCGCTGTGGACTCGTGGGAAAAACAATCTTCAGAGACTTGAGGTGAGCTACATCATCTGTTTGACAAGATGGAAAGCCATCGTTCATGTGAAGTGAGATTGTCCTGAGGGGGGAACTCTATTCCTTCAGCTCTTACGGTATAGCAGAAACAAAGTCACAGCCACACAAAATGTGAGAATAATAAAGACAAATATAGTAGTTTCTCCAAAAAAATTGTTTGTCACTCAAAGTTATGATACAACTTTGAGCACTGTAACTTAAATTACTGTTTTTCTTATAGAATGGTTCTTATCAAATAGTTTTTGAGGACTTTAAGCACACAAGTTACACAAACAACTTTATGGTACTTCATGTCATTTTTTGAGCTTGGCAGTAATGCAAATCACATGGTCAGTTTTGTTATGGAAAAGAGCAGCTTGGACATTCCACTAAATATCTCCATTTGCACATTTGCATTCCATATTTGACCTAGGAATGATGAATTATTATTTTTGGGTGAAATATTCCAGGTACAGAGAAAATGCTCAGCCATATACACAAACATTTACTGTTTTAAAACATTTTGGATCAGTACGTTTTTTTTTTCCTGTAAAGAAACGACTTCTTTATTCACGATGCATTAAAATTGGTTAAAGTGACAATGATGTTGGAAAAGATTTCTACATCAAATAAATTCTGTTCAAGTGTTCTGTTTTGAACACTTATAATAATATAAGTTTTTTGAGCAGCAAATCAGCAAATTAGAATGATTTCTGAAGGATCACGTGACACTGAAGACTAGAATAATGATGCTGAACATTTACCACCACAGGAATAAATTACATTTTGAAACATTCAAATACAAAACGGTTATTTTAAATTGTAATAACATTTTACAATATTGCAATATTGTCTTTATTTATTTTTTTCTCAACAACATTAAATAATAATTATAATAATAATGAAAGTAGCACTTTAGTACAGGGACCAATTCTCTATATTAACTAGTTACTGATTAGCATGTTTATTAATACCATATTGGCTTTTTATTAGTAAAGCACATACTCTGTATGACCATATTCTACATCCCTAATCCTACCCAGTCCCTAAACTTTCCTTACTAACCATTGATGAGCAACAAATTAGAAGTTTATTGAGGCAAAAGTTGTAATTAATGGTTTGTTAATAAAATGTGACCATTAAATCTTACCAAATCCAAACTATTGAATGGTAGTGTATACTGTATATAAAAGCATTTTTCTTTAAGGTAGCTTGGAGCTATTGCATGTGTGTAAACACATCTTTTCTTTCCTCTCTTCTGCTCCGTTTGGCACCACCCCCTGCTGTCTGTCATTGCCCTGAGTGACAAACAATCCAGAAAATTCCAAAACATGCCAACAAGGTCACTTTGTTGCCTTATGAGAATATGAAAATTAAAGATTTAAATGAATGTCAGTCACATTTTACTTACCTAATCTGAGAGAGAGAAAACAAAGTATCATAATGAAGTCTCTGATTGCACTATATCTTAGCAAATCTTAGCACAGTTTGAAACATTGTTCAGATCACTTCTGAAGCTCTAGAGAAACAGAGATTACACTTGTATCTTTTTATCTCTCTCTCATGTAAACAATCTGAAAAGCATTTCAGTTCCCGTCTAAGAGAAACTGAGATATTAAACTCAGTTCTGATTTTCTTTCTTCTCTAAGCAAACAAAATGCAAAGCAAAATACTATCATGCCTTCAATGTGTTTTCTGGCCTGTTGTATTTTGCTGTTAGAATATAATCACTGATTCACTCACCATGTTTTATTTTTTTACCCAACTGCCATAGCCCCAAACGATTGACTGAGCACTTGGCAAATCAAAGCAAACTGCCCTAATCGCATTCCTAACGAGTTCTGACATCTGGCACTTGGCAATGCCAAGACTCTAAGTGACATCTCCACGGTAACTGCTCAAACACGGCAGAATATCACTGCAAGTCTAGCGCATCTTCCATGGTGACCCCACAACTTTGTGTGTGTGAGAAGGAGAGGGAATACTTTTTGCAGCGCCATTACTGTACACATACACATGTGCTGATAAGAACAGTATATAGCAAATTATTTTTGCAAGGGTCTTAAAATAAAGTCTTAAAAATGCCACTGACATCATATTTATGGGAGTGACCTTTTTTCACAGAGAAACGGGTAATATTAGGGAGTATTTAAAAGGTAGTAACTTAAAATAAAAACTATAATATATAAAAAAATAAAACAGCTATATATATAAAATACAGAAAGACTAACTGAACTTGTGATGGTTGAAACTTTACTTCCCTTTCAGTCGGTCACTCTCGATATCACGTCGTTGACTGATTAATTGGGTTATTGCTTCGATAGACCAATCTACGTCGATGGAAAACTAAATGAGCCAATGCACAATGGCATGCAATTATTGCATCCAGCTGCTGCTGATCACAGCATGAGTATTATAAGGCAGCAGGTGCAATGCATACCAGCTTTTCGCTGTGCACCTCAGCACTAAAAGAGCATTTCTTAAAGAGCAAATTTCTTTAAAAGAGCTTCACGGGTGCATCTTTGTAAAGACGACGGATCATCCTCCTAAGGATGCCATTTCACCCGTGCATTTCCGGGTGCGGTCTTTACCTGGCAACGGGTGATGGTCATGATTGCTGCCTCACGTGTCTGTGCATCAAGCACCCTGAGGTGGCCTTCGTGGATGAGTCATGTTCCCACCGCGGGAAGATGACCATCTGTGAGCTGCCAACCAGGCTCTGCTATCCTCAGGACGGCGGAGACCCGCTGCCGTGATCTGGGGCTTGTCTGTCGGCAGATAGACGAGAACCACTTCCAGTAGTAGCGCGGGTGGTTTGAGGATTACAGTGGTGACAAACTCAGCAGGAAACCATCCCTCTTGGCACCATCACTCTTCTTGCACCCTCTCCAACGAGCGTACCAGCGGTATCCAGTTAGCCTCCCCTGAACAGATATCGATCTCAATATCGGAGGGAGAGCTGTCCGATGAAGATTCATGCTACCGCCCTCCAGGATGGTGGCAAAGCCTGAATCTGATCCAGAGATGACCACTATGCTTTCCCGGGCCACCGAGAGGTTAGGGCTCGAGTGGAAATCTCCACTGTGTCCCCGAGCCCTTGAGGCGGGATGATTGGTTTCTCGAGGTGGCTTGGCTGGTTCTCAGCACCCCACCATTGTGCCTTTCTTCCTCGAAGTGCATGACGAGCTCACCAGGTAGTGGATGGCACTTTTTCCTGCCAAAAACCGGCCGGTGGGCTTCTCCTCCCTCACTACCTTTGACGGTGATGCAGCTTAAGGATATTTGTTGATTCCCCCAGTGGAGTGGGCAGTAGCAACACAATTGTGTCCCAAGTCTGCCTCCTGCTGGCGGGGAGACCTGGTGCTTCCTTCCCGGGCCTATAGGCATTTGTGTGCACTCATGTTGTAACTCACCCACCACCTCCTCCTTTGGAGTCAGAAAGTTCTGAGGTCACTTCGTGCTGTTCACATTCTGGGCCTGCTCAACCGTAGAGCCGATGAGCTGTCTCGAGCAATGCTCCCGGGAGAATGGCGACTCCATCCCCTGATGGTCCAGCTGATTTGGAGACAGTTTGGAGCCGCCCAGGTAGAGCTGTTTGCTTCTCCAGAGACCTCTCACTGCCGGTTATTCTACACTCTGCACTCTGCATGGATGCACTGGCACACAGCTGGCCACAGGGCCAACACAAATATGCGTTTCGTCCAGTGAGCCTTCTCATAAAAACACTGTGCAAAGTCCGGGAGGACAAGGAACAAGTCTTGCTAGTGGTGCCACGTTGGCCCACTCGGACCTGGTTCCCAGAACCAGTGCTCCTCGTGACAGATCCTCATGACAGCCCCTCCTTAGCCGATTCCTCTGAGGAAGGATCTACCGACTCAGAGACGGGGCACCGTTTGGCACTCGCGTCCAGACCTTTGGAAACTCCATGTCTGGTCCCTAGATGGGAGGTTCTAGGTGACCTACCCCATGATGTAGTGAACATCATCATTTCAGCAAGAGCACCGTCTACACGAAATGCTTATGCCTTGAAGCAGAACACTATGGTGGTGTTCTTCTCGCCAAGAGGACCCCGAAGATGCTTGATTGTGTTTGTGCCTTCCTTTCTGCAGAAAGGTCTTCCTCCACCCTCAAAGTCCAGCTTTCCACTATTGCTACGTACCATGACCCCGTGAATAGAGGGTACGGTAGGGTACCTGCATGCATTTTCAGATGACGATTCGTGCCTAGAGTTTGGGCTGGCTGACTCCCGGCTAATCCTGGGCCTCAGCCTGGCTACATGCTCATGGGTTCCACTACACCTTTCAAAGGCCAAGTGGTGAACCTGCAAGCGCTGTACCTGGAGGAAGCAGACCCAAGATGCCATAACCCTGGCTTATCAGGCACAGGGTGTGTCCTGCCCATTCAGGTTGTGAGCTCACTAAACTAGAAGTGTTGCATCCTCCCGGTCGCTGGCTCGTGGTGCCTCACTGAACAGATATTTGTAGAGCTGCGGGCTGGGTGACCGCTAACATGTTCGCTAGGTTCTATAGCCTTCGTGTAGATCCGGTATCCTCCTGTGTTCTCACCTCAAACAGGTAGTGGCACCGAGAGGCCTTAGTTAGTGTCGGCTTGTTAAAACTGCTCCAGAGTGTCCTTACTGTAGACCGTTTTGAGATCCTCCATCACCCTAGGCAGCTGGACATGGCGGAACGTCCGGTGCCAGGCCTTTATGATGAATCCATGAGATCCATGGAAGGCTGGATTCCATATTGAGACCTAAGCGGTACTCGTATGCGTATAGTCCACGGTCCCATCGTCATGGTTGCTGTACTACCGCTGAGCCACTGGGTCACTGGCTCGGCTCCTCAGCGAAAATCTGGTATGCATTGCACCTGCTGCCTTATTATACTCATGCTGTGATCAGCGGCAGATGGTGCATTGTGCATTGACTTTTTTAGTTTACAGTTGAAGTAGATTGGTCTATCGAAGTGATATCCCAATTAGTCGGTCACCGACATGACGTCTCCATTCCCTCCTTCAGGGAACGAGGGTTACCATACGTAACCGAGACAGTCTTAAGGCTAGTAATCATAAAGAACTACTGGTACAAATGCATATGGGATCACAATTTAAAAATAGGTCATAAAAATAAAGTCTATGATGGTTAATGCCCAGGTATTTTGGATCTGAGGTGGGAAAATATGATTTCTTGAAGGTTAAGTAGTTACTGTTTCACATATAAAATAAAAAATAAAAAAAAACAGTATTTAAAAATTAGAGTTAATTATATTTCCAAGACATTATCTGGCAAAACATCACTGTTTCCTGAGAATTAGCCATAATTGTCTAAAAGTGGGAAGGACATGTCCCCTTCCAGGTATAATCATTTCTACACTCCTGATTCTGGCAGAAATAAGACATTTCTTGGGGCAGATTTCAGCACATTTTCAGCATCCACCCTTTCCAAAGTGATACAGTAGAGCTGAGAAGCAAGGACGGGGGATGTGAGGCTCATGGCCAGTGAGAGGAAGAGGGAAATAGAGAGGGATGAACAGATGGATGAGTGATCCCGCTGGGGTGTGTCATTCATCACTGTCACCCGTAAAAGAAGGTGCATGAAAGATGACCGAACAGAGTGGCAAAAAGGGAGAGAGAGAATGAAAGATGAGCAGAAGGACAGCAGAGGAGGGAGTGAGTTAAGCATATACTTTTCATATGGTAAAAGGGGCTGTGAGTGAGTAAATTGAGGCTCAACTAAATTTACAGCATACAGAACGTGTTGAAAAACGAGACGGGTGTTTGTACGCTTGCGTTTACCTGTGGGTGACAACAGGGCTGGAGACAGAAGGCTGTTTGCTCTGTGGTGGAGGATTCTGGGGCTTTCTTGCACACCGGCCCCATAGGAACGCTTCGGTGGGCGACCTGGACGAGAGCTGTGAAAGGTGAAAACACACATTAGTATAGTGCCCATCATTAAGGACAACAGAGACATTTAAAATTCATATACATTATTTTAACGGTTTTGCATTAAATTTAGAAAGTTTCCAAGTATTTCAGCTGTTTCCCCCCCAAATCCCAGCATGTAAAAAAAAATATTATTATTATTATACACTACCATTCAAAATTTGGTAATGTTTTTTATAGGTTTCTTATGCTCACAAGCTGCTTTGTATGATAAAAATAAAATAAAATAAAAAATACTGCATAAAAATACAGTAAAAACAATAATATTGTTTAATATTATAATAATTTGACATAACTGTTTTCTGTTTTAGAATATAATTTATTTATGTGATGGTAAAGTTTATTTCAGCAGCTATTTCTTCAGTCTTCAGTGTCACATGATCATTCAGATATCATAAAAATATGTTGATTTTATGCTCAGGAAACATTTAATTAATAGGGTTAAAAATATAAATTCCGCTTAATATTTTTTAGCAAACTTCTTTTTTTCAGGATTCTTAAGTGAAAAGAAAGTTCAAATGAATAGCATTTATTTAAAATAGAAGTGAAACATCATATATGTCTTTATTGTCATTTTTTGCAGAATAAAAGTATTTATTTATAAAAACATCTGATCAACAGTAGTGTATTTACACTTAATGTAAACATGAGTTTCTAACATCTGGAACTGGAAAGGCTTTATAAAAATCAGAGCAAGAAAAGCTTTCTAAAGGTTCAGCTGTAGACTGTTCAATAAACTTCAGAATGGGTGCATTTGTTTTTCCCAATAGCTCTTCACTTGCTCTTTGTCTGTCACCTGTCAATCACAGGATATGAAACAGCGAAATAGCCAAAACAGAGTATACAGACTGTCCAGTCAGTAAGGGTGATGGGAGGTAACAGGAGGAGAAAGAGAAAGGACAGCCGGTAGCTTTTCTTGCATGTCTTGCTTTTGTTTATAACTCCAAAAGTTCATCTCAGGGGTAGAGACACAATCTCTGAGCAGTCAAAGGTTAAAAGACACTGAGGGGCTTTTGGCCCTTGAGGAATGTAGAAGAAAAAAAGAGAGGGACATTTAAACAGAGACCCGTGACTGACAGAGAAACAGACTGAGTTTAACATCTCTCCATTGATTTATGTGGTAATGGGAGACGACGACAAGAATGTGATCTGTCCTCTGATACAGCAACAATCATAAACCCATATGTGAATAACAAATAAATGAAATTGACAAACAGTAAACTAAAGTGAACCAGTAGAATTTTTATTTAAAGTGGGGATATTCTACGCCTTTTCTAGCACTTTTAACTTTTTTACATTTCCTCCCTAATATTGTGACTGATATCAGTTTAAATCAAGGTTTATTTTTATTTTTTTTGTGAGTTGGTGGAGAATTAGTTTGAATACGTACAATCGGAATATGTAGCTAATGAGACAAATTCATACAGATTTGTTACTAACTCAACAAAATTGAAATTTGCACCAATTTAGTCAAGGTTGCCTAATTCTGAGGGTCTATTTTAAACTAAGTGCAAATAGCCTGTCTTGTTGTAGAGTCTATTTACACTAACTCCACCCACCAACATTGTGGTTGGGCTAGACAACATTACAAAAGACAGCTGTCAAAAAAAGCTCCAGCGGCTTAGGTGGTAAAATGTGTAGTGCAGACTTTTTGAAGTGACCGACCCAAGTTCTGCTTTTTGCCAAACTTTTTCTTGTCCCTTTCCACATCTCATATCACATCGGCATCAAGTAGGTCTAGGGTTAGGGTTAGGGTAAGGTGTAGAGAGGGCTATAGTCTTAAGACTAAGACTAACACAATTTCAAAATCCCTCATCACTTGAATTAAGATTATAATAATTTAAATTTAAAAAGCACAAAATCAGACATTAGCATTTCTTTTTACTTAGATTTTTACATTTCCAGCACTGGAACACAATCAGCCAAACAAAAGCATTTGGGAACTCGTGGCCTAGTGGTTAGAGAGTTTGATTCCTAACCCTAGGGTTGTGGGTTTGAGTCTTGGGCTGGCAAAAACACGACTTAGGTGCCCTTGAGCAATGAACCGAACCCCCAACTGCTGCCCAGGCATCGCAGCATAAATGGCTGCCCACTGTTCACGGTCTGTGTGTGTGTGTGTGTTCACTACTGTGTGTGTGCACTTTGGAAGGGTTAAAGGGGGTGTGAAATGCTATTTCATGCATACTGAGTTTTTTATACTGTTAAAGAGTTAGATTCCCATGCTAAACATGGACAAAGTTTCAAAAATTAAGTTGTACATTTGAAGGAGTATTTCTGTTCCAAAAATACTCCTTCCGGTTTGTCACAAGTTTCGGAAAGTTTTTTTCGAGTATGGCTCTGTGTGACGTTAGATGGAGCGGAATTTCCTTATAAGGGTCCTGAGGGCACGTCTGCCGGAAGAGCGCGCGCTCCCGTATAGCGAGGCTGAGAGCACAACAGATGTTCACTGATCAGAGCGAGAGCGTCGTGAAATGTCACAAAAGAAGTGTGGGACCAGTGGATGGAGTTTATTTTAACAGAGCATCAACGGAGTTGTGCAAGTGTTTTTGTTTGTTCCCTGCATTTCGAAGATGCTTGTTTTACAAACAAGGCCCAGTTTGACGCCGGATTTGCACATCGTTTATTTCTTAAGGATAATGCAGTCCCAACGAAAAAGGGTCACGATCCTGTGTTGGAACCGCAGGCGGTGAGTAAAACTGCTTCAAATATCTCTGTGTTGTTAACTTAGCTATCGGCGCGTAAGCACATCAAGTAAACAACATGCGATGTTGTCATCAAACTGCACTTTCCACATGTACAGCTAAAAAAAAAAAAAAAAAAGACGACATAAAGTGGAACTTAGTCATTTTCCAAAACCGCCAAGCAAATATATACAGTTTCAGTACATACCACATAGAGACGTTGTTGCTGATGCAGCTCTTGTTAAATTTCAGCCTCGGGATCTGATTCTGGATCATAAATATACGCTGAATCTGACTGTTAGCCATGGTTTGTTTTGGATGTTTTTTTTCTCACGGTGTCACAGCTTCCAAACAAAAGCCTACTCGCGCTCGTGATTCTTAAGCTCCGCCCACACGTCACGCCTCCAGCCGGTCGTGTTTTTCCGGGAAAAATCAGTACAGACTATCTTTATCTTATGAATATAATAAAACTAAAGACTTTTTGGAGTTATGAAGGATGCAGTACTACTCTATAGGTACTCAAGATTAGCAGGATATTGAGTGAAAACGAGCATTTCACCCCCCCTTTAAATGCTGAGCATGAATTCTGAGTATGGGTCACCATACTTGGTTGTATGTCACTTTCACTTTTCATCAGAATAGCTTTGCTTTACTAACTGGCCTTTAAATGGCTGGAGACATTGTGCACATCAAAAACAAGCAAAGCAACAAATTAACATTATTCAACATATCCTACCTTTTTGCTGAAAATATATTCAGATTTAACCCACTTTGTAATTGTTAACATTCACAAATAACTGTACATTTAATTACACTTTTTTTCAGTAACTCTAATGGATTACAGTTACATTGATTTTGCTTTTAAATTACGCAATGTCGTTACAAGTAGTCTAGTTACTCCCCAACATGAACTGTTTAAACTAGACATTTACATTTTCTGAAGGAAATATGAAAATATATCTGCGCAAAACTGTCACGATTCAAAAGAGCACACATTCAAGTCTATGTATGATACGGATCCCTCTTTCAAAAGTCTATGGAATCTTTAAATTGCTTTTATTGGCTTCCAGATCACTTCGAAAAATAATAGCTCAGGCTCTCCTCAGCAAGCCACACAATTTTGCAATTATTCATGTCTGTATGATAAACGGTGCAGGGCGAGTTTGTCACTGAAATGTAATACTCTAGTACTTTAAAAGAGCACAGAAAATCCTGTTTTCTCTGATATGGCCCCTTTGAAATCTCAGAGTATTAACACAGGCTCAGCAGCAGTTTAGATTTTAAACAGAGTAAATGTAATAAGGCAATGCGATTTTGAAATAATAAGGATCGTGTATGCTTTTTGCACGCTTAATTAGTCCGATGCCTAAAAGAGCCACAAGCATATGCGGATGAATCCCAACAGAGAGAAAGAAAGAGAAGGGAAAAAAGCATTTCCACGGCAGTTCAGCTGCTCATATCTCTCTTTTCATCCCGGTGTGTAATGTTTATACATCCACTAACCCGCTGTGTCAGCCTAACAGGAATGTGTGCAGTGTGTGTGGGACGGTGTGTTGATGTAAGGGGGTGTGAATGGTTTCCTCTTTCTTAAAAGCACAGACAAAAGGAAGAACGCTGTTTACAAAGCTTACAGTAATACAGCTCTTGGAGACGCTCATTCATTGATCTCTTGATACCACTTCTCTCTTCCTCTCTTTCTCTCGCTCTGTCTTTCAGTGCACACGCACGGAAACACAAAAAAGCTAATCCAGATCTACTGACAACAGCTCTTTTGTTCTGTATTATCAGAGAGAAAAGAATCCCTCTCTTTTAGTGAACGACAGGATGAGCCACTGATGGAAGCGATGCAGTCATGCAGAGGTCACTGGCACACACAAACTCTCAGAAAAATAACTGATTGTAGGCACTGGAAAAACTCTGGCTAGACAGGCATGTCATGCCAGTATTATGGCGTCAGATAAGACTGCATTTCTGTAGCTCAACAGGTACTGCAAGATGCTGTAAATGCCAAGGTCACAGGTTTGATTCACAGGGAACAAAAATAGTTGCCGCATTTGCATTTATAATCTTATATGGATTATAATTAATAGGACGATTATGTAATATAAATTAAATCATGTAAACATTTTTAACCGCACCATATATATATATATATATATAAAAATCTTTATTTTAAACTTTTTTTTTTTTTAAATAAAACTGAAAATGAATCTTAATCTTAATGAGCAAAATAAGAGCTTCCTGTCCATTCTGCTCCCAATGCAAGAGTGTGTTTTTAAAAATGTGATTTAGGTAATCATCGACCAAGTATTTAATTTAACCATATATTTAATATAATACATTTCTCAATGAAAATACTACAACAGTTGAAGTGTTGTTGGTGCCGTTCATGCAAAAAAAATTGTTTTGTATACTCTAGAGTGTAGGTGAAAATATTATTACATTTTATCAAAGAAAAGCTCTGCATATAACATATCAGACCACACCCAAGAGTCTGTTACTATGGAAACCTGTTCTCAATCAATACTCTGTCATCGACTATGATTGGTGGCAGATGGAGGACAAGGGAGGATTCCCCCAGAGATCAAAGACATATTACTAAAGCTCAGGCTCACACACACACACACACACAGTTCAACATTTTGTCAATCACACACACACACACACACAAACAGAGAGGGTAGCGCTGCTATTTATTGCCGTGATAGATATCAAACAGCTGTCATAGGCGTTGACCACAGGTCTCACTACAGTTCCTCTTTACATCTATAAATGTTTAATAACTATAACTGTTAAGGTGAATCTCTCAGAAACAAGTCACAAAACTGGTTCACCTTTCACCCCAAAATTTAAAGGAAAAAATTATTTATTGTCTTATATAAAATAAACTAAATAAACATATTTGTCTAATTTGCAGACCATTTAAAGTGTGTTTAGAGCCATTAAAAACATGTTAGACAACATTGCTTTCCATCACATTTAAGCATGCATGTGTTGTAGTGAAAAAAATGGGTTTTTTTTGTAATAAATCTTATTATATATAGCAAATGTTATTATATTATTATAAGATTATATTTTAATATAGATTTTATTGTATTTTTTATTCACTCTGAGGGAGTTACTTAATAGTCTGGTAAATAAAGTTGCAAAACAAGAACTTAAAGATCCCAAGGATATCACTTTCTTATTATTATAGCAAATATTGTTTTATTAGAGCAATTTTAATTGGATTATATCTTCTTAAATCATAAATATATCAAAAACAACCAAAATAAAACACTTATAACACTTTAAACACTAATAAGATGAAATAACTGTTTACCTGCATATCATTGTGACCATTAACCAATGTCGAAGAACCATGAACATGCACTTACAGTATGTGTTACCTAATTATTAATGTATTACTTTAAAATCTAACAGGGTACTACAAAGAAAATATATTAGGTGAAATAGGTATGAAAAAAAAATCCCTGCTCTGAATATAATTGATTACATGCGATCAGTTACTACCAGCACTAACAACCTATACAATACAACATCTCCCTGCACTATGGTAGATACAGTATTGCAAACATATTAAAAGTTATATTCATGCTTTATTGCTTTGCTTGGTTGCATGATACACCTGAACTGACATGCTTGATAAGACAAAGCATCTGTTTCTTTGTTTTTTCTACTATGAAGTCATAGTGCTCAGGTCTGGAGGGAATCCCTCCCTTTATTGATTGGTCAAGGTTGTCGTCTTTAATTTCTTTCTTTCCATTTGAGCTTGGTATTGAATTTATGTAGCCCTTTGCATCTTTCTTTGCTACTATCAAGTACGATAATAAGGATAGACAGGCAGCACATACATAAACATAAACTCTCTCTCACACACACAGACACAAGCTTAATCACACCTCCACACACCCATTTATACACATATAATATTACAAAAAGAACACAATGTTCAGGCTATGAAGTCTGACAGTTACTTACTAATACTTAGTACAAGCACACACAACACAATAAGAACTTCCTGTCCATTCTGATCTCAATGAAAGAGTGCGTTTTTAAAAATGTGATTTAGGTAATGATCGACCAAGTATTTAATTCAACCATGAGCATTGCAGATGTAAAAAAAAGAAAGAAAAATATAAGTATTTGCGCATTTTGTACCCAACGCATTTTGAACGCTGAGAATGAAAGCATGGAGGAAATGGACAGAGCGAGAGAGAGAAAAAGAGGCACAGTTTTATCTGCTGCTCTGTTGCTTCACCACACAAAGCCTTCATTCATTCTCTTTATAAAAAGAATCACAGAAGCAAACAGAAAACATTAATGCTGATTTCTATTCATAGAGTGAAAAAGGGAAAGGGGGCACAACAACTGGTGGCTTAAAGCGTTTTTTATTAATGCTTGAGTAAATATAGAAATGTCTTTAAAGGACAAAATCACCAAGCAAATATAGTTTATGATCTGCTCTAAAATTGTGAATTGTGTAAAGATATGTTGGAACTTTCAATTTAATTCCTTTCTGAAAAGAATCAATAGAATTGTGTCAATTATGATTCACAGATAGGAGCAGATAGGTGGTTGCTAGGGTGTTCTGTGTGGTTGCTAGGTGGTCAGGAGCGCCAAGGCTCCTTGACACATTTCAAATCTTCAGGGTTTTGCAATTTGTATTATCATTTTTTTCAGGTGAAATGCACACATCTGATCAGTTAAAGAAATAGTACTTCCAATTTAAGCTGGTTATCCATATACAGACATGGATAAAACCCCTTTTTTTTTTTTTTGCAGTTTGTTTAAATCACAAAAGTATGAGAAATAGTAAAAGTAACACTTACAGTACATTAAGCAAGCATCACTAATGACCACAATTCTGCATTGACTGCTTGCCAGTTTCTGTCTCTACCTCATGAATACCTCTCCTTCTCTCTTCCTGTCTTTCTTTTCCTCTTTGCCTCCTGCATATTAAAACATTTACTTATTCAATTCTCTCTGCTTTCCTCCCTCTCTGTCCTTTTTAGATAGAGGACATATTTGCAAGCCAATAAACAATCCTCTGTGTGTGTGTGTGTGTGTGTGTGTGTATGTGTGTTGGGAAAGTGTCAAGTCAGCACAATCAGGGATGACACCGTGTGATCGGTCAGAGAGACGCGAGCAGCATTCTCAAAAGTGCTACAGGGGAAGGATAGGAAAACTGGGAGAGTGAGTTACAATACAGCACACACAAGACTGAAATAAAGCAATAGACCATGAGAGACATGTTACAGTGATCTTAACACGATTAAAAGGGTTTTCATACACAACAAGAAATTAATAATAAACTTGTGCCAGGAACACATGCATGAAGTCAGGATCGCTGTTCTTCTCACACTACACGACTGTCTGTTGTGTACATACTACATGATGGATCAGCGACGGGGGACAACTCTGTCTGGTCTACAAACTATGTTTCACAACCAAACTCATGTGAAAAGCGATACAGGGAAAAATATTTCTTTTTTGTAAAAATTGCAGCCCACAGGAAATCTTGTGATGCAAGTTGTCTTAATGTTGATTAGCAGCAAATAAAGAAGAAAAGTAGAATATAAAGGAGAGGCTGGTTGCTTGCAGAAGCCATGCTTGCTCGTGTTCTGTTGCAAGACTTTCCCCTAATAGCTGGTTGGTTTCGTTTGTGGCTTAAAACTCTTAGTGCAGCTATTCGCACTAAGAGTAAATAGAGATACAGGCTATTCACACTAAGTGCAAATACCATATTTTACTAGTGATAGATGCTAATTACACTAAGTGCAAATAGCGATGCTGTTTACACTAAGTGCAAATAACACTGGATTCTATTTACACTAAGTACAGCAGTATTTTCTGCTATTTCACGAGTTCACCTGCCCATCCAGTCCTGATGGTTAATGGTAAATGAACTTGGCTTGCTGTCCTTAATGGAGGCTCAAACCTGAGGCTCAGCTTGAGCACAGAGTTCAACCCCCATTTCGGTACTACCAAGAGGGAGAAAGACAGGAGCAGATGTGGAGATGGGGAGGAGGAGGAATGCTAGAAGAACTGATGCTGGGACGGTGCGATGAGAGCTGCTTATATAGGCTTGTAATGATGATTGACAGGACTGAATGATATAGGCTCCTACCGACCGGAACTTCATTTATATTACTTATTGCAAATAGTGCTAATTATCTGCAACTCATAATTGTCGTACATTGTGAAACAGTATGCATTCAATACATATTGAGTGTAAATTATCATTTGAATTCAAATGATTAAATAGATGTCACCTTATTGGGACAATATAATCCCTCCCTGTATACTCTAAACCTATTTTATTTTCAACTTTTCAATTATTTCCTTAATTTTTATTGAAAATAAATGCCTCTCCAATGTGATATGAGATTTTTAAAAGGGAGGGAAAAGGGAGGGAAAAAGGCGGGAAAAAGGCGGCAAAAAGGCGATTCGAAATCTGGTCGATCATGTCCTTTAATATCTATGCCGTTGGAGCCTTTGTTACACAATCATCTTTTGTAGTGTTGACAAGCTCAATCACACGTCGGTTGGCAGAGTTAGAGTAAATAGACTCTGCCAACAAGTTGGGCTATTTGCACTTAGTGTAAATAGACACTGTTTTTTTTTATTATTATTCCTATTGGATTGAATGAGAAAAATACTTCCAAAACCAAGGACGTTAAAAAAGTGAGCATACACTGTTATAATCTAAAGGGTAAATAAAGTGTCACCTCATGTGGTGTTGCTGAACAACTCTTCCCTTAAGTAATTTAATACATTGTGGCTTGATCAATTAGATTTCTCCTTTAAAAGGTAGGCAAAAAAAAAAAAAAAAAAAAACTGGCTTTGAAAGATATACTGTCAAGCATTTTTGTTTTCTTCAAGCCTCTAATGGAGAGGTGAGTAGGAAGAGAGGGCTTATCATGTGTCTAACATCCATCCATAACATCCACACCTCAACAGGAAAAAGCGTGGGGAGGGAGTGTGCGTTTGTCTGCTCGACTGTCTTAAGGGGAAACTGACTGTTTTACAGCAGCTTATCTCCTTCTCTCAGATAAGAGAGCCGAACAGAATTTTTTCAGTGAAACATTATCACAACACATCTATCCATCCGCATGTTACCCGTCCCCACGACCACAATGCAAACACAGAGGCATGACACACTCAACAGAAGTCGTAAACAGGTCATGATGCTAAGGCTAAAACAAGTGAGGTGGAGGATCCGTTTGTCTGAAAACAAGCTGACTCTTGTTGCGTCTAGACGAGATCATTCATTTATGCATCTGTGAACCGCACAAGAGTCAGGTCATGAAAAAAAGATGCCAGATTCCTCCTGTTTCATTCAGTATCTCGAGCCCTTAATGTGCTAACCTGTCACTTAGCGCCTCACAATCAGCTAATCGTTTTGCGTAACATACAGGACTTCTCTTTGTGATCTCACTGCTAAATAAAGCTCTTGTCTCACCACAAACAGTAAAAAGCTCTTAACACTTTTATTATCTGTTTGGCTTCACCTATGTCCATAAAAGATTACACACAATCTTTGAAACCAACTGTAACTGAAAACAAAAGAAACAGGAAGGTTTATATACCAATAAAAATAATACTTATCAAAATTTGGGGTTTTCTGATTCTGTTTTTAATAAAAGTCTTTTATGTTCACCAAGGCTGCATTTATTTGATTAAGAAATATATAAAACAGTAATTTTGTGAAATATCACTTTAATTTAAAATAACTTATATATTTTTATTTTCAGCATCATTACTCCAGTCTTCAGCGTAACATGGTCATTTAGAAATAATTCTAATATGCTGATATTATTTTTAATGCTGAAAAACTTGTGTGACTGTTTCATTCTTTGATGAATAGAAAGTTCAAAAGAACATAATTGATTTGAAATAGATTTTTCCTAACATTTTAAAATGTCCTTACTGCAATTTTTGATCAATTTAATGAATCCTCGATGAATAAAAGTGTTAAAGCGATAGTTCACCCAAAAATTAAAATTAGATGTTTATCTGCTAACCCCCAGGGCATCCAATATGTAGGTGACTTTGTTTCTTCATTAAAACATAAATTATGTTTTTAGCTTCAGTCGTTGCAGTTTCTCAGTCGTTCAATTCATGGCAAATGGTAACAGAATCTATGAGAGTAAAAAAAAAAACATGGACAGACAAATCCAAAATTAAACCTTGCGGCTCGTGACGATATATTGATGAGTAAAGACACAAAAAGAACGGTCTGTGCAAGAAACTGAACAGTATTTATATAGGTTTTTGTTTTGTTAGTTTTTTTTACCTCTGATTCACGCAATGTCTGAACTGTTAGAACTCTTGTGAAAGCGTTTCACAGCAGCAATTGTGTGAGACATTATTTTTCTTCTTCTTCTTGCATTATGGCAGATCGCAGACTTATAAGTGCATTACCACCACCTATCTCTCAAGTGGACCATTGCATGTTCACAAGAGTTCTAACAGTTTGCCTATTGCGTGAGGTAAAAAAACTATAGACGGTTTCAACGGCATCAACATAAACAAACGTTAATGCGCGTGAGCGCTTTTGTGGACCTAACTTAACTTCCGGTAGACTCCAAATAGAATCAATAACAACAGCCAAGTCCCTCTAGAGTAGATATTTTTTTGATAACAAACAAAATGTGTTTTCTGTGTGGATCAGGCGGACTTAATGAAAATGCTAATTCATTATTTGCCAGCAGGAGATGTTTTAAAGCATAGACATAAAGCGCGAGAAATAGAGGTTTCCCCAGTAACAGCTGTAAACAAAGCAGAGCTGGTACGCTCACATGCTGCTTTATCACGCATATAACATGCAAGTCTTCTTTCAGAAATACAGCGATTTAAAAACACCCGTGCCTCGTTTTGATATTTAAACATAAATGTAAGGAATTATTATTATTAAACGTGCAGTACGTTGCGTAATGTAACGTTACTCATGTTTATTTAACGAAGCCTTTTTGAAAATCGATCAGTTTTAAAATTGTGGCGAGTCTCCAAAAATAAATAAATGTATAGGAAACACATCCCGCAGCACAACCACCTGAGCCCAACTTCAGTCTACTCATCACCTTGGCTTTAACTGCGTTGTAGATGGCAGGCAGCCAGACCGATATACACAACACAGACCGGAAGTTAACTTAGGTCCAGGCGCGTGCACCCGATGAGACCGTCTATATAACTACTGTTCAGTTTCTATCACAGACTGATCGTTATGTGTCTTTACAGATCAATGTATCGTCACGAGCCGCAGGGTTTAATATGGCTTTGTCTATGCATGTTTTTTTTTACTCTCATACATTCTGTTACCATTTGCCAACGACTGAATCTCAAAATCATAATTTGTGTTCTACTGAAGAAACAAAGTCACCTACATCTTGGATGCCCTGGGGGTAAGCAGATAAACACATCATTTTCATTTTTGGGTGAACTATCCCTTTAATTTATTTAAAAAACAAAAATCACACTGGCCCCAAACTTTCGAATGGTAGTTTACATCATGTAATTAAAATATTATATCATGATTAAGACTATACTATACTTTCTATAATTTCTAATCAGGTACCAAATTTTTATTATATGAACTTGCAATCTAATGATTGCAGTCTTAGCATAAATGGGCTTTATCATCTGCATGTTACTGATATTTACCTAATCTGTACAATAACTTTCTAAAGAGGAAGTTTGTAATATTTACAGCCTGATTCTTCACAAAGAGGCACAAAGCAGTGACGCAGAAGTCGTACCATCCAACATCCGCCTCTGATGTGGACAAATGTAATTAAGTGTTATCAAAATGTCCACTTCACGCTACACATTAACCTCGCTGAGTGCAACTGCACCCCTAGTGCAGCTCATTAGTACTGAATGTACTGAATGACCTCAGCTGAGACACAACTCAATAAGGAATCAAATGTATGACTGCTGCTCTCATAGTCGTTCACACTCACTGCTTGAAGCATCACATAATGCCATGTTTGGCCTGTTTTACACTGCATGCATTTGCAGTGGCCCCCATATTAACAGGTTACTGGATTCACACTGCAGTGTCTACAGAAATAGAGAAATGTACAAAAGATTATTTCCGCCATGGAATAAAAAAAAAGGGAATTGTGGCTTTTTAATCTTATAATTCTGACTTTCTCACTATATCTCACAAATTGTAGATATTTTTTTTCCCATTAAAAAATTAAAGAATCACCGGTTATAAGCAATTACCTTTTTAATGTTTTTGTTCAGTGGCAAAATAGTGTTATTTTAGTATCACTGATATACCATTATAGTTTTTATTATTATATAATTTATTTTTAAAGTTTTCATTTTCTTTTTAATTTCAATAAGTTTTAGTAACTTTGTTGTGTTTCATCGTCTTTTAATTTTGATATAGTTATTATTATTATTTCTGAATTTAATTTTAGTTATTTTAGTACATCAAGATAAGTGAAAAAAAATTTTATATATAAAATAAATAAATGCCTTTTTTATATATTTTATTTCAGTTAGCATTTATTTTATTTCAAAAAATTTAAATGATTTTCTAGGGTTTTCGTTTTAGGTTTACCTTTAGATTTAGTTAACCTATGTGGGTGGAAACAAGCTTGACATTTTCTCACTTTTGTTCGATAACACTTTATTTCTGGTAGTTCTGAGGTTAAATCTGGTTTGTTTCTTGAGGAAAAGGTGGTATTCCATTAAAAAGCCATAATTGTAAGCTAAAAAGCCACAACCACAAATAAGCTTCCAATGACATGGCTCCACTACAGAGTCAAAAGCTGAATATTAGTATGATCCTAGAAGCTATTCTACATTCATATTATAGCAGACAAAGCAGTCATCCACAGCAGACTCACTATTACATCATGCATTACTTCATACTGACTCAGTCATGATTCAAAAACGTCTGAGGCATAGGCTTGATGTTTTATTGTGCTTAATGTTAATGGTTTCCAAATTCTTAATAAATGGTAATGTTTAGTGCATGACATGCTAGGCAATGAATCAAGCAACCCTTTATATTCTTAGGATCACATATGGTAAGACATCACTGTTTATACAGAGAAATAAAATCATGAGTGTATGTGTGTGTTCGCTACAATATATGTCACAGGTGAATAAGCAGTTCACTCATGCACAGCAGTGTAAACCATCTGCTAGGAAACACAATCCAGACAACACAAAGGTGAAATGTGACCAATACTAAATTCTTAATACTATTAAAATGTATATTGTTCTTCCTGGATTCATTCCATTTTTATTGTATTTTCTCATAAATAACTAATTATGAATGAATTATCAATTTCTTTTAACAGCACAATAGCAAACATATGGCCTCAAAATGAGCAGACATGAACAAAAAGCCATTAAACAGTGGGTTTCATAATTATCTACAAACAAAAGCACTATTAGATGCACTTCTCTCTATCATTTCCTTAAAGAGTCACAGCTTTACATTTCAAAACTCTTTTCAAATGACTAGTCTCCTAATCTCACCAGAGGCAAGACTTTTGACTTTCACACGCCATAAAAATATTTCCTGCAAAGCTCTAAAAAGTATCCAAAAGGTCCTTTGAAACCTGATGACAGGCTTTCTTCAAAACACATGACCTAATATGACAATATATCTCCCCTCTATTCAGTTATGGTCTCTGCACAAACAGACCGCAACAAAGAGAAGGATTAAGACATCACGTTCAAAGCGCCAAATTTTAACCTATTGTCTGCTGTGAATAAAGCACGCCTGTAACTTGACTCTGTAGAGGCTACATGATCCCAGTGTTTTCACAGCACTGTACAAAACATGCTAAAATGTATATGTAGATAATCACTAAGAGATAAAATGAAGCTGTTACTCAAATGAAATGTTTAAATGCATTACATTATTAGACTACAAGCAAGCATAGTCTTTGTTATGTCGAAATGCATGATGTTAGTAATGAAATTAAACACAGGATGCTCCAAACGCACTTAATGGAAAAATGAGCAGTGAGGTCGGAAAGCAAATAAACAGTTTACTATCTTGACCAATGCACATGTGTTTGCATAACAGAGGGAACTGGAAAAATGATCTGTGTCACGTACGTGAGGATCTTAGGGCATTGAACAGGACAGGCATGCACTGGGCTTCAAAGAATGGCAATTACACTTTGGCCACAAAAAATCCACAAGCTGATGCATAACGTGTATTCACAGAACTAATGGTTCCTGACGGAACTATTCCATCTAATTAGAGCCAGGGTTTTCATTTGGGGTCTGTGTACCCCTGGGGGTCCCTGATAGTACTTCACGGTGTCCATGGAGAACATAAGCACATTGTGATGTATTAATGATAGCAAAGGTTCACTAAATGTTTTACCAAGAAAATACCTTTTTCATATTAGCAGTTGCAGGACTTTGCATTGGTGCTGTATTTTTGGTCTGGATCCTTTAAGTTATTAAATATTTTGAAGAAGGAAAAAAAATCTCACTTTGTGTTTTCACTTTCTGGCTTAAGGTCATTTAATTCCTTTTGTGTATCTTAAAGTGAGTCACATTAAAATGTTTTCTTTTGTAATGAATAGATTAATTTGTTTGTTTGCAATTTACTGTAATATTTGAAAAGTTTTAGCGGTCAAATCAATGGATTTTAACTAGGTTATGCCTTTTGACATTTTTGCAGAAATTAAATATTCTTGTATGAAATGAGCATGAACACAAAAATTACATGGCTAAGAACTATCTTTGAGCTAGGGTTTTAAACTAGATTTTAAAAACGTTTCTGTTTTATCGTCCTGGACATTTGCAATCGAGTCAAACTGGGGCTCCACTTGTTGCTTTCTGTTGCCTGCCATTTGAATTGACTTATAAGCAGCATAACGGGACACTATGTTCCTCCACCCTGCCCTGGTGTAAAATACAGTCTGCATCTTCACTGCGATGCGTGTTATGTTTAGGAATAAGAAATTACTAAAGTAAAAGTACTAAAAATATTTATTCGGAGTCTATATGCAATTCAAAATCTAATGCACAATCACCAGTTATTAAAACTATAAACCGAGAAGAAAAAAAAAGTTAAACGAACCTTGCGTTGGTACAGTCGTTGTACAACGCTTCGAAATCCTTTCTGCAAATGAGTTTGCAGCGGTTCACTCCGGGCTGGATGGCACCGAGTCCGCGCAACACGCGCACCTGCTCCACGGTGCACACCACCGGGTTTATATCCAAACGCTTGAGTTTCGTGTACACGGTGTGCAGTCCGCCGACAAGGTGCTTCAAGAAAAGGTCGAAGACTTGGGGGAGACAAATAAGCTCCTGTCCATCAACGTTGAAAGAAGCGACTTTCACTCCGTGCACTTCCACGATTTTGCATTCGTTCGTCGCTGCGCCGCTCGGAAGCGTCGCGTTCAGTGAGTTGATCAGTCTCGGAGAGTCCGCGGGACTCGAGAAGAACGGGTCGGTTCTGAATAGTTTACCGGACACCGCAGAAGTCCCAGAGTGAACCGGAAGAGTCGCAGGAACGGCCATAGTGGTCATTACAATTATTGTTATGATTTGATATGTTCTTTAAGGTCTTATACTTTCTTATTTCTTTCTTTTATATGCCTCCCTCTTTTGAACTGCGTCCACAAAGCAAACCTGGCAGCACCGAGCCGAGCCGAGCGCCTCTCTTTACCCGTGTGAAAATTCAGATCAGCGGAGCGCTTCTCGGTCCGGTTAACTCCGCCTCTCGCTGGAAGAATGATGCTCCATTTTGCCAACCACATGTGCTCCAATTTATGGGTGAAGACTTCACTGGAGGTCGAGAAATTACAGCCCTCCTCCTCTATTGAGCGAGTTTCCATCTTCTCTCAAGCTGTTATGTTATATCCTATTTTTATTTTATTTATTTCATTAATTTTTTTCTCCGAACATGCATAATTATTAATAAGCAGTGTTTATTTATAGTGTGTGCAAATAGCCATTTTTTTGGTTGGGGGAAAGGTTGTTTGCACTAACTCCTCCCACTTTGCTCAGACAATTTATCTAGGGATATGAAGATCCATTTTTTTCCATGACCCTCTGCCCCCAAAAATACAATCTTCACAGGAATTTCCACTCACACATGTATCGCACCGTGTAATACACTTTAAATTGTTCATGCACCCTAAATTGTGTGCAATAGTTCTATGTCAAGAAAATAAAGCATGAAGTAAGAAGCATGATCTTTAGGCAACAGAAGAATCAGCTTTGTCTTTTATAGGTCAGGCTAAATCAGGTACTCAAGCATTTGAATGCCATCTGTTCAGCATCATTGGGAAAACATGCTCACACATCTGGATGTGTCTGTGGAAAGACTTCTGTGCACCCTTCTCCTGGGACTCAAGAGGAATCCTTTGAGAAAAATGCCATAAAAATATCCCACACGTCCCTTTAACCACATATGTGTTCCCATCAGGCATGCCCTCTCTTTAATAAAGCTGTTTTGTAAAGTACTGTGTCTTAGGTATTCTGTAATGCTATAGCTCACATAAAAATGAAAATTCTGTCATAATTTACTCACCTTCATGTTTTTTCAAACCTGACTTGACTTGCATCTGTGAAACTTTTTTTATCCATACAATGAAAGTCAATGTTGTTTGGACTCCAATGTTCTTCGAAACATCTTTCCTGCAAAAAAAAAGTTTACAAACAGGTTGGAATGACATGAGTGTGTAAATTACTGCAGAATATAAATTTTAGGCGAACTATCCCCTTAATTAATTTTCCTGGGCATCATTAGTAGAGACTTTATTGTTGTAGAGTAGATTTAATTGTATGATTATAAGACACAAGTACCATTAAATTAGAAAAAAAAACAGAAAACTTCTGCAAGTTGCCTCAGACTGTAGATGCAGCTTTGCTTTTTAGAGCTGTAGTTTAGAGATTTTTTGATATATACAAATGTAAAATACTAAATGTCTCAGACTGCACAAGTGAAGAGTAGGAAGAGGTTTGTTTGAAGTAGAGTGAGTCATGAAACCATTACAAAACATTATGCTGACTTAATACAGATTTAGTTGCATGTTCTACTAACAATTTATCAACATTATGAACACATGAAAACTCATTTTGGGTATCGAGAAGCACAACTTCACAGTATAAACTTCAAGCATTGCAGACCAAAGTAAAAGAGATGCGGATGACCTTAATGACACTTTGACCTGAATTTGCATTTCAGTGTAAAATGTAATTATGAAGAGTAAGAATGAGGCTTTCTGGGAAACAAGGCTGGGCTGGAGTTAATCCATTCAAATCCAATTTAAAGGAGAGAGTGTATAACTAGTCTTAGACTGACATGCTTCTCTTTAAATGGTTAATGGACAGTAAATTAATGACACGAGAGCTGTAAAAACACACTGAACACTCAGTCATTTAGAGAAAAGTAAGGGGTATTAAAATAAGATATTTTATTATTTAGTTTCAATTCTTTTGGTTTGACATTGGCCCTAAGGTGTCTTTAATAACATGTGCGGTTTTCACATTTAGTTTGCGATAGTTTTTCTACAGTATATTAAAGGGGATCTGTAATATCCAAAGGTTATATGAGGTTAGCTTTCATAAGCTGGTCTTTTATTTTATTATTATTTTCCATCTTATCTTTGTATAGTATTCAATTACAAAGACAAATGTGTTAAGATGTATTTTATATAGTAAAATATATTTTTCATCCATAGTGATTAACAATATGCTGAATTCATGTGATAGACCTGTACTTTATTATTATTATTATTTAAGAGGGGAAGTTAACCATATAATGCATTTGAAGCTATTCTATTTTATGTGATTAATTACCCCAAAATTACATTATTCATTTTACATTTAGCTGACGCTTTTATCCAAAGCGACTTACAATTGCTATATATGTCAGAGGTCGCACACCTCTGGAGCAACTAGGGGTTAAGTGTCTTGCTCAGGGACACATCGGTGTCTCACAGTGGATTCAAACCTGGGTCTCTCACAACAAAGGCATGTGTCTTATCCGCTGCGCCATCAACATCTTAATTACCAATTAATTACCAATTACCCAAAAATGGCCATCTAAGATATTGAGGAGTCATCAGAACAGATTTGGAAAATTTTGCATTACATCACTTGCTCACCAGTGGATGCTCTGCAGTGAATGGGTGCCATCAGAATGAGAAATCAAACAGCTGATAAAACCATCACAATAAATCCACAGGTAACACACACAACTCCATTCAATCAGTTCACATCCAAATTTCTCTAAATCTGTTCTGATGAACAAACCATCTTGGCCTGAGGCTACATAATTAGCAAATTGTCATTTTTGAGTGAAGTATTCCTTTAAGATAAAAAAAAAAGAGTTATGACAGAATTTCTCCATCTTACCTTTGTTAGGTGAACTTAAAATTGACTACATTTAATACAACATTTAAATGCAACTTTAACTCAAAATAGGAAAAAAACTATTTTTATATATATAAATGAAAAAATCAGAAGAGTGACCAAGGGTCTTCAGTTAATGGAAAAGCAAATACAGATGCTCTAGAATGAACCCTGCAGTATGGACTATGATAACTTTGTGGACGAAGAAACTTGATAAATCTGATGTGAACAGTACACATACTCAAGTTAATTATCTGCCATTTAGAACCGGATGCACATCTGTTGAAAGAATGATTTGCCAATGTTGAGCGTATCACAAGCTGTCACGTTCAGAAAGAAATGACTGGCACATGTTTGAAAAAACAGCTCAGTCTTTGACACACGCTCCTTTTATTTTCAGCAGCTCTTTGTCACTTTGTGCAAATGAGAACAGATGCGTTGCTTATCTGGCAGATGCTAAAAACACTTACATGAATTTTCTTCTTGGTTAAATGAGACTGAGGTGACAGCAGCCTGACATGACAAAGATGAAAGGTGAAGTCTCCTCTAGCTCAAATGTACTGCTGTTATTATGCCTGAACTGAATTCAGTCGTTGGTTAGGCTAGTTTAGTACTAATTATTTAACAAAAATATATCAGTATTACAAGAATGATCACAAAAACAGCAGATTCTTTTCCTAATAATATTTGTGCTTGTCAGATTAAATGAGAGTAGCACCGTGTTTGCTCTGTAAAGTATCACCAGGTGTTTACAAGCTTTAACAGTAAGAAAGCTTGTAAGAAAGTAAGGGAAGTCGTGGCCTAATGGTTAGAGGGTTGGACTCCCAATCGAAGGGTTGTGAGTTCTAGTCTTGGGCCGGACGGAATTGTGGGTGGGGGGAGTGCATGTACAGTTCTCTCTCCACCTTCAATACCATGACTTAGGTGCCCTTGAGCAAGGCATCGAACCCCCAACTGCTCCCTGGGCGTCGCAGCATAAATGGCTGCCCACTGCTCCGGGTGTGTGCTCACAGTGTGTGTGTGTGTTCACTGCTCTGTGTGTGTGCATTTCGGATGGGTTAAATGCAGAGCACAAATTCTGAGTATGGGTCACCATACTTGGCTGAATGTCACTTCACTTTCACTTTTTCAGATCTTAGGCAGAAAACGGAATAACTTAATAAATGCAGGACAGATAATTTTCTGCCATAACACACAAACAAACAAACAAAAAACTGTTGAATGACTGTATATGATTGTGCATTTGTACTTGTAGTCACTATAATGGTAAATAATGTTCAATAATAATGTAATAATGTAAACCTTTTGTAATTATAAAAGTAACTTGTGAACAGTAACTTGATTTTTTTATTATTTTGCAATATGCGCCAATATTGTACATTATAGTACATAAATAAATATTTCTAAAGTTATTAAAAAAGCAATATTTTTTACATTATTACATAAATTTTTATAAAATGTAAATATTTAATATGCAAGATTTAAAATGTTCAAATTATACATAATTTAATGAATATTACATTACTATAACACAAATTAATGTTTAATAAATCTTAATAATATACATTATTTTCTGAATAATAATATATTTTTTATAATTAAATATTTCATAAAAGGAGATTGGTGTTCCAATAGTAACTTTCAGTAGTCATCAACCAGCCATGCACAGATTCCAGGGGTGTGCAAACTTAACTACAATAGTGACACTCAGCCAAACAAATAGTGACTACATACATATATATATATATATATATATATATATATATATATATATATATATATATATATATATATATATATATATATGCATATAGAAAGAAAGAGAAATAAAGCAAAAGATGCAATAATGTTTCAAATCAATCAGATAAACAATAAACAAACTTTAAAATGAAAGCGAAATACAGGAAAAAATTGAATAATAGTGCAAATTGAAATCTTCCGAAATATTTGTTTCTGATATGATGGATGTAAGGTGGATTTGTTTCTTACAAGCACACAGCTTTTTGCTTCACAAGATGTTAATGGATGGACTGGAGTGGTGCTGTGATGTTTTTATCAGCAGTTTATACTCTCATTCTGATGGCACCCATTCACTGCAGAAAATCCATTGGTGAGAAAGTTATGTAATTAGAAGAAGAAGAAGAATAAATTTTCAGCAAAGTTTTATTTTGGGGTAACCTATTTTTAAAAAATAGTTTTAAAAATGACCTTTCCTCGTGTCTCTGACACATATTCTTTCTTCTTCTCCACATGTTGGCCCTTGTTTACTTTCCACCATAATATTTCCACCCCTCGGCTCTCTTTTATATCTCCCTGGTGCAGAAGAGATTCTCTCAGTTATTCTTAGACTCCATCTGACAGAACATATCATTCCTTCACTGATTCCTCTCGTCCCATCAGTTTTCCTGGCGAAGGTGAGGAGTTTCCTCTGGGCTCCCTGAAAGCTGGCAACAGCAAGGCTCTAAATCATCGATGTATCGCTTTTGACTCATCTTTCTGCTTCAAGTTTATCTCTGGGTTTGGAAGGCCAGGTAAGAGCTGGCACCAGGTTTCACAGCTTTCCGTTCACTTTCCGAGGGAAAAATGCCTGGCCAGGTTTTTTTCCACCAAGTTGTAGATATCACTGCCTTGATAAAAGATGAGAAAAACAATGAGATCTGGAGCAGGAGAAACTGATATAACCCCATACAGTCTCATCAGAGAAAAACATAAACATTACGGTATGCTGAGTATGTGTAGCTGATTATTAGACCAAGTTGTGGCATGTTCTTATTACATGTACTTCAGATCAAGTTTTGTGATTTATTGTTTTGTTAAGGCCTGCTAAAAGTCTGTTTCAAATCGAAATATTAAAGGGTTAAGTTCTCCAAAAAATTAAAATTAGCCCATAAATTACAAACCTTGAATTCATCCTATGGATTTCTTCTTAAAAAACAGTGTAAAACAGTGAGCGCAAGCTACATTACAGTGATTATTACATTTTAAATCTGGTTATTTTTCTTACAAAAATGCATCGATTCGCTACAGGAGGCCTTTATTCACCCCCCAGAGCCGTTTTATCCACTTATTTTCACGGACGGGTGCTTTTTATTTCACTTCTTTTGGACTGATGCAGTCCAAACTGACTTTAGAGTAATTTATGGCCTATTTTTCATTTTTGGATGAACTAACCCTTTCATTGTGCACTGCAAACAATGTTTAACATTTTTCATTTCAATCAATAAAATATTAAAATTCTTTGTTTACAGTTTTAGAATATTACCTTTACATTTAAATTATATACTTAAAATGCTTTGTAGCTGATAAATATTCACCGCAAATTTGATCAAAATCTGAAATAGTATCTTGTTGTAAAATGCACTCCAATAATTTATTTGGGAATTGTTTTATCAAAATTAGAAAAACATAGCGCTAAATAAAATGAATAAAAATAAACACAATGATCTAAACAAGCCTTTTATTTTTTATTTTTTTTGTCAGCCTATGTTTTAAATATTTAATGCTTTTTCAATTTGTTTGTCATTTTAGAATGATATTATTCCATTTGTTACGTTTTAATTAAAATGCTTCTATGGGAAAGCATATGGGAAAATATGGGAAATTATATACAAATTATAAAATAAATAAAAAGTTACAAACGTTAAAGGAAAAGTTAATGTTTGTAAATTTTAAATCATCCTCTGTGTTAAATCATCCTCTGTCTTCGCTGGTGTTTACTTCTTTTTCATGTTGGCAAAACTGTGTAAAAGGTTTACTGAATTTTCTTTCAAGTGTCATTTAGTCTAAGGATGGCATTAGTATGTGTGAAGGAAACCTGCTGATATAAAATCTCACACATTTAAGCATTGATTAAACACTAAAAACCTTTTTAGTTACAATCTTCGACAGACCAATGCCATCAGTGCTACCGCCTTAATTAAAAAGGAGCAAAAAAGTGCTAGAGGTTTTAACCGTGACTATAAATATTAGTTAGTCCTTCATCAAACTAAATCCAAATGAATTTCTAATGCAGTATGAAGAAATGATCTTACTAAACAGAGAACAGGGTGATTTGAGCTAAATAAATGTGGGATGCATACAAGGATCTATTTTCAGCATAGTGCAGGCACAAGGCCAAAAATGCTGAAATCAACCCAGATAAGGTGAAGAAATGAAAAAGTCAACTTGAAGGAAAAAGTTGATCCATGAGATAATGGAGAAAACACCTACAGTTTCAGCCTCTTTCATCTGTATTCAACCTCAAATTCCCCAAAAGATCAATCATAGGACAGATCTAAAAAACCTTGTCTTGTCTTGTTTTAATCTAGAGTGTCTATCAAGTATATACCTGGATTTATGGGTACCTTATGAAAGCAGTTATTTTTTGCTTGATCCAATAGAAGCACAATCAATCAATTGTGATGGTGCTGTCATTGACCTGTGATAATACTTTTAGTTTAGTCTAGTATGTTACACAAGATATCTATTTTTAACTATCTATGGATAAAAGATTCCAGATTATATATATATATATATATATATATATATATATATATATATATATATATATATATATATATATATATATATATATATATATATATAAAGCAGCACAAATGTTTCTCAAACAGAAAATCATCATATTAGAATGATTTCTGAAGGATCATGAGACACTGAAGACTGGAGTAATGATGCTGTAATACATGACCCTTTAAAATATATTCAAATAGAAACAGTTACTTTAAATTCTAGTAATATTTTAAAATATTGCTGTTTTTATTTCATTTTTTATCAAATAAATGCAGACTTGGTGAGCATAAGAAAAATGACCCCAATTTGTTGGATGGTAGTATACATTACTGAACACTGACAAAAAAAATTTGTTGTGAATTTATTAAGTTCAAAATGAAACTGGATCAATCTGATCAAACTATTCACACTGGCTTTTGTGAACTGGATCAACCATTCATTGAGCAGATCAGACTATTTCTTTAAAAGCATTCTAGATGCCATTTATCTTGCCTCTTTACAGACCTTTCTGAAGATTAGAAGTTTGGCTTGAGGGGTTAATGAATGTCCAGATTTATTCTGACACTGACCTTCTCTCTCTGCAGCAGGAAACGTATCAGTGGTATTAATAGATTAATTAAATCATAAGCAAAGACATTAATCATCTCAGGAGTATCCTGCCATGCACAAGTTTAGCAAGTACTGGACTCTCTGTTTCTTGTTAGCGTCAGCTCTGTAATGAAACAACACAGACCTGTGTATGTTGTCTGCAATGTTTACATGAGTGCGTTGTTTCCAGAGTTTTGACCAAGAACCCTTTTCTTCTGTAGAATTGTTACTATGAAAGAACGTGTGTGTTATGTTAATGACAATACTTTTTTTTTTTTTTACATTTCTGTCTGAGACAGCGTACCTATTTAAAACATTTTCTTAAAAGTCACCAAGTTCTGCTGTTCTGCTGAGTTTTGAGGAAACAAACCATTGCATACAATGGGAACATCCCAATTAATATACAAAGTGACCATTGAACAGATTTGGGTTCTCCATATAAATTCCTCTGTCTAGTCATTTAAGCTGTGACGTGTAATCTCATTTAAAACACAAGAGAAGCAGGAGATTTTAAAAATCAAAAGAGAATGAATCCACATTAACGTTCGTTCCACGGTATGAAACAGTAGGGGTTTAAATTTCATTTCAGCGTGGATAAAGGGATTGCTCTCCCTATCTCTCCCTCTCCACCTACTTCTTTTAAGAAGCAAAGACGGAGTCTGATCCAGCAGCGTGGACGATTTTAATAGGCTGTGACATTGTCCTTGGTCATGACATCAGCTGGAGAGTGAAGACACAGGAAGACTTCTCATGAGACATGGACCCCAGAGGGGTGAGTGGGTTGGAAAAAGATTGGGATTGTCTCGTGAGACAAGTGTACAAGTTATTAAGAGCTCAAAGACACTTTCATATCTTTTTCGTTGTTGTTAGACGTGCCATACCTGAGGGCTGCATATACATTAGTTGGAGATTTTCTTGTGAACTTATTCATACATAGATGAGGATTCTTTCTTCAGGGAAAGACATTAAGAGATATGTAACATGATTCACTCATAAATCATGTATTTAAAGGGATAGTTCACTGAGATATTTTATTTTTCTGGATTCTTTGATGAACAGAAAGAACAGCTTTTTTTTGAAAGTGGTAGACTTTTCCTCTTTAACATTATAAATGTCTTCACTGTCATTTTTAAATAAAATTGCATCCTTGCTGAATAAAAGTATTAATTTATAAACCCCAGTTTATGAATCCCAAAATTTAGACTGGTAGTAAATTTTTCTTGAAAGAAAAAATAAATACCATTAAAATACAGGTATACCTTTGAAAGGCTGTAAATGGAAAAAGATGCTTTTATGCATACAGTACAACATTACCTAAGCAAAGGGTAGCTGTAAACATAAAAATAATTGTTGTCCAATACCCTTAGATGTCAAATATCCATTGCAAGTTTGAGAGGGAGAATGATAAACCACACAAACTGAACCACCAGAAGCAAAAGGAAATGCAGGTCTTAAACTTTAAACGACATCTGTGCAAACAGAGGGAAAGCAAGTTGCAACCATAGGGGATTAGCAAATGGGAAGACAGTTTAAAGCAGATGTTTGGCTAAATACATGGATTTGAGTGTGTAGGTGAATGAATCATCAGGGGCAAAGTGGCTGGAATGGTTTAGACCTTTTCCAGTGTCTATTTTTTCTCAAACCCCCAGGGTGAGATGAACCAGAGGACCACTGACTGCTTACTAAATTAACAGAAGAGCTTTAAAAATATATCACCCTTCTCATGCCAGGCGGTGTTTGACATTTTCCAAATGACACCCTTGACATTTTGTAGTAACTCTTTCTGGGCATTTGTGCTGTTATATCCTTCAAGTGGAAAATGAGTAAAAACAAGAAATAAAAAGTTTAAGGTGGGAGAAACAAATGGATGAAACAATTTGCCATTTACACACATCAATAGATATCTATAGGTGAAGCACTCACTTTTCACTTTGGTGAAATTCTTTAGGATAGGGTCATTTTTTAAAACCCTATGTAATGCACTTCAATTACAGACAGTATTCATGATTCTTGGAGGGCATTTACATTTGGTCAGCAGTATAATCACAATAATGCGAAGTCATCAAGTGTAAATAGGCTACCCCTTTAAAATCTTGACTACAAACAGACATTTCAAATTTCCACCATTTCTGTCCAGGAAAAAAACTGCATGTCCCAAAGACAGGGCATGTGGAATTTATTTATTTAATGTTTTTATATATATATATACTGTATATATATATATATATATATATATATATATATATATATATATATATATATATATATACATATATATGATTTTCTTAGTTATGTGAACATTAGAGACAATGGTA